>NW_021319555.1:0-62218 GCF_001605985.2 Dendrobium catenatum
GTGGAGCTTCTTTCATATATTTTTTATTTAACAATTCCTAAATTTTCATTATAGTATTCTCAAGTATATCTATTCATCACCAAAATATGCAGGTTACGTCATAATCTTCATGCCGCATGGTTGAATATTTAGAACAGGTGTATTTTGCTCGCCATCTCCCAATGTTGGCATTAAAACCAATTGCTTTTGTTGGATAGTGAGGTGTGATTTCATGCCATCCGTTAACTTTTTTTCTTTCTTTTTAAAGAATGGTAGGAATTCAACTTCTTGGGAGTACTCTTTATACTTAAGTAGCTTGCTGCTCCAAAAAATTTATACTTGATTTGATATTGTCAAGGTGCTTAGGTGGAAAACTATTAAGAAGTTTCGAATGCTGATTATTTGTTGCCCATGATTAAAATATATTAATTTTTGGCTTAAAATTTACCCAATAAGGGAAAACAAAGTGATTTTATTCAAGCATATTAGATGCCTGCCTCCTTTTTTTTATCCATATACATTGGAGTGATATTATTTCTTTGGGTGCTTTAAAGCAAAATGTGATCCTTAAAAATGATATGAGCAGATAACTCTATGCCCAACCAATGAATTAGTGTCTTTTTAGTTATGCCTCCGTTTGTAAAGTAAAGATATCTTCTAATTAATGAACCTCAATGGCATCATCAGAGCTTGGCCCGTGCTTTTACTTGGGTGTAGTATTGGGACATGCCATAGGATCTTATTGTATTCTGGTTTTGAGGATGGTAGTCATACATGCTTGAGATAAATTAGCTTAACTTCTTAGGTTCGGGCAGGAAAAGCAGCAGTCTGTTTGTTTGAGTTCAGCTTCTTAAAAGTCTTATTGCTTTTACATCATCATATTGAAATACCGGTCGGTTTTAAAACAATTGGGTTTGTTGATTGGAGTGGAGAAGAAATTTCCTCAGACAAAAGCAGGCAGAATATCTGGCAGCAACTGCTTAAACCACTTTATGGACAAACAGTAAGAAAGCTGTACTTTTTACTTTACAAAAACGAAGGCATAACTCAAAAAAAGACATAATTCATTGTGTGCATAAGGTTATACTGCCTTCACATCATTTTTGTAAGGTCAAATTTTGCTTAAAAGGCACCCAAAGCAAATAATATCACTCCAATTATATGGATTAAGAAAAGGGGGCAGACATCTATATGCTGAAATAAATCACTTTGGTTTCCCCTATTTGGTAAATTAAGCCAAAAAAATAATTATAAATCTTAATTATTGGCAAAAATAATCAGCCATTCGAATTCTAATATTTTCCAAACCTAAGCCGGCCTTGGACAATATCAAATGAAGCATAAATTTTTTTGAGCAGCAAGCTAGTTAAGTATGAAGAGTACTTCAAGAAGTGAATCCTACCATTCTTAAAATAGAAAGAAAAAAGTAACTGGGATGGATGAAATCAATACCTCACTATCCACAAGTAATTGGGTTTAATGCATGGGAAGATGGGGCAATACCCTTGTTCCTAATTTTTCAACCATGCGATGAAGATAATGACGAAACTTGCATAATTTTGAAGAAAATATTGAGAATACATAATGAAATAGGTTTGTTGTAGATATATGGACCGGCACTTTGACCTATTAAATTGCAAAGGTTTTGATATTTAGAAAATGGTGACAAGTCTTTGTAGGAGAATATCCAAAGTCTGAGAATTCAAAAATAAAATTTTAGAAACATCTACTCTTTCTTTTTTGAGAAAAAAGTTCTGGGTGTTGAACCAGTTATCAGGAAATAAAAAGGAGCAACATTGCACCTATTGGTATAAATATTGCAAGCCTAAATTTTTGAATTAAATAGGAAAAAAAGAAAAAAATAGGCTCGCAATTGAGAGAATGAAAAGGTACTAATTAAGTGAATATTCATAAAAAAATACCTCACAGTCACTTGCAATGCTTGAACACACAATTCATTTGCCTAATACCTAATTGTTAAGAGCCAGACAATTATGACTGTCACTGTTCTCGTTCGTAACTGAGATAGCCTCTTTATACCCATAAGCACGTGCGCCAATGGTGTACAGAGTGTGTACCATAACTATAGGTTAATATCAATCCGCTAAAACTTATACTGAAGAGGATGTGTCTTGGGACAAGATATAAGAGTCCGGGGTTGGAAGATATTATCGAACGCACACCGAGGAGAGTAATTTAAGTTAGTCAGATAGAGTCAGAGTGGATTATCTGTCAGGCCAAGGGAGCCCCAGTACAAGTATCTCTTAGAGGAAGGTATGCTCTACAACTCCGCCAAGCAGTATACATAAGAAGAATTAGCTCATTCTCTTAATGTGGAAAAACCACAATTAGAATCATTTTTGTGAGAGTAGTAGACTCGAATGTAAATGTAAGATAGTATTTTACAGTTAGATAGAAACTGACCTATTTCTACATAGATGACATAATTTAAAGTCCTGAAGAAATAAATATCTGTTTAATAGATGTGGTTAGTCTTCATAGAAAAACAGAAATTGTAATTGTTTTTAAAAATAAAAAATTTAAAAACAATTTAACATAGCAGGAGCATGCACACTCGTTTCCTCAGAACACCGTATAGAGCATATGTATTCGCTTTAGCACACATATGAAAATAACAGCATACGATACAACATATCAATAAAAACAGTAATATACCAATAGCATCTAGCTCATGTCTAATTTCACGCTTCATGGTAAGTTGCAACAGCACATGTATGGAAATTCCATAGAAAAAATGTATCATCACAAGACTTATTTCTGTCTATCTAGCTCACCAACAAAAGTATGATAAGTTTTCTCATAGAGCCCGAGTGCATTGCATATGGTACCAGGATATTTATTAAAAATACCTGCTGCTATGAGATAGGAAGATATTTATTTATTACTGAATCCTCACTAAACTCAGATCAACTAACCCAATTTGTGTGGAACGAGAACCGAGTTAGCTGAATGTTATTCCCAATATAGTTTGATGTTATAAATAAATTGTAAAGACCATAATAAGACTTTAATAAGAAAGAAGCTCGAGCAACTCAACAAAGACATGCATGTCTCTACCGACTTAACAGAATTTTAAAGTGACATCAATTTTACTCAAATGTATGAACTACCATCCTCTCAAAAAAACTCAACTAGTCATTCACATAAGATCCTTGGAAATGCTCCCAATCTGTCAATATCCATGTCACAAGCACCCAGATCACCTTTGATGATGACTGAGTCGTGTTTTTCGTTCATAAATCTTACCGAATGATCATTCATACTTTAACTTAGAATATACGATGGCATAACTTCCAAAAGTACTCCACTCAATTCATATGGTGGACATTTAGGTCTTTCATTGTTTCTCATCACTGCAGTAATGTGGTGTATAGGAGAATATCGTTACGATTGCTATGACTGAGAATGGGAGCACCCGAAAAGCAAATGAATAATCACTCCAATTATCATCTATAGGCGTCACGTTTTTGGTGTATCCAATTAACACGCTCGTTGGGGCCCATATGGGGTTGATTGTATACCCCTCTTTTATGTAGCCTAAGTGTTACAAAACTATAGATGTAATCTAATGGGGTGCGTAGATGATAAGGATATAGAGATGGTTGGCTATAGTGTGTATATGTCTGGTCTATAGGCTCCTCGCTGCGCTATTAAAGGGAAATATATGTTAATGGATAGTATGCCGGTGGCATGTTGTAGCAGCTCCTGAATTGACTTGTTCGCTGTTTTCGTAGCAGGTAGACCTGTCGTTGCACTAATTTGCTTTTCTGTAGGTGGATCGTATGGCACTAACTAATCCTCTGCTTGGGTCGTAGGGGACAAACTTTTTTAGTGGTGATGTTGCCTACTTTAATATTAAGGGTCGTACAAACCCGTAGACACATAAAAGTGGCGTTATTTTGTTTTTTTGAAGACAATATGATCACGAGCTGTACGAGCTTGCCTAACTTTAACAGCTGGTTCGCAAAACACTTAGAGCGGTTACATGACTTGCAATACCATGGACACAATTTATACAAGGGGTTCATCAAAAAAAATTACTTGGGGATGTGCGAGAATTCCTTACGTTTTACAATGAGCACTAAAAGTATTTTGTAAGGAGTAATTTTTCTTTTTACTTTTTACTTTTTAACTTTTACCCGGCCCCTTTCTTTTAAGATAAAATTACCCGCCGTATTCACTTGTATTTAAACTCGTAATTTACGCACGTATTTCACCTACTAACCTAGTGAATCTGTAGGAATCCGATGGCCAGAGCCTCGAAATGACATCCTTATGCATATCCTAAAGTGGATGGGGCCCGCAGGTGTACCTTCTTTGTCATTTAGCGAGGATCCCTAGGGCTGGTGGATGCCCGCGAAATGATTCAAAATTCAATGTTATAAATAGGATGAGATTTCAACTCATTTCTTCCCCTCCTATTTCTGTAAGAATATTTTGGTGAGGGACTTAGGGGGTGTAACGATCAGGTGCTAGGAGGAAGAGGGCTTGATTCCCCTAACCTAATTAAGCGAACAACTAATTCCCTTCGGAAGACCGTTAACTGTATGTTGCATTTCACATTGATTTAATATTTCTTTTATTTTTATTTTTTTAATTTGTTTTCAGTATGGGGGCCATTGACGGGTACTTAATTAAA
This sequence comes from Dendrobium catenatum, assembly GCF_001605985.2. NCBI lineage: Eukaryota > Viridiplantae > Streptophyta > Magnoliopsida > Asparagales > Orchidaceae > Dendrobium > Dendrobium catenatum. The sequence goes on from NW_021319555.1 coordinate 4,640, forward strand.
TAATTTGCTACAAATAACAAATTTCCCCGCCTGTAGAAAAGCAGTCAGGGTACTTCATGTTTCATAGCATAAGCAAATTTCCCCGCTCGCTCAGTGCGTACGGGTACTATAAGTTTTTTTTTTCTCGCCGCTAAAAAAGCAGTCACGAGTAACTTTTTTCAAATGCATAAGAAATGTAATTACTAATTTTTTTTACCTTGGGTTTCAGCATATCGAAGGCGACGTACTGGCGGAATGACGGGACGTAGGAACCTACGATGCGTAATTAAAACAAAATTTTAACTTGTGCAATTAATTAATCATATTTTTATTTGAAAAAAGAAGCTAGAGAGAAAGAAAAAGAAGGAGCTCCTCTTTCTAGAAGAGAGAAAGAAGAAGGGAAAGGAGAAGGGAAAGAAAAGATGTTTTGGTAAGACGAGGGGGTTATGTTGTGTAGGAATTGGGGGAGTGAGGGTTTGAGAGAGAAAATCTCTCTTTTCTCTATGTTTTGGAGAAGAGAAAGAGAGAGAAGGAACTCTCTTCTAAGAGAGAGAAAGAGAGGGGAAAGATGACATTTGAAAGGGAATTTGCGTAGATAGGGTTTAGGAGGTGCAAGGAAGTGAGAGGATGATTTAGAGAGAGAGACGTCCCTCTTCTTCTCACAAATTTTGGAGAAGAGAAAAGAGAAGAGTGTCGTAATTTTTTTCTCTCACCTAAAGGGAAGGACATTTGGAGGTATGGTGGGAGAGGGAAGATGCTCTGGGAGTGGAGATGGAGCCATTCCAATGAGAGGATTTCACTCTCATTCTGAGAGAGAAAATTTTTCTCTCTAGGTTTAGGAGAGAGAAAGTGATGTGATGAAAATTTTTTTTTTGTTGGAATATGGTGTGGAAGTGTTTTTTTTGTTGAAGGGATTTAGGTGGTTTGGTGAGTGGAAGTGAGGAAAAAAAGAAAGATTATGGGTTTAGGGTTTTTTGTAGGTTTTAAGGAAAGAGAGGTTGGAGAGGAAGAAGAAGATGAAGGAGAGGAGACGAAGGGAGTAGGAGGAAGAAAAGTAGAAGAAAAATGGTGGGAAACTTGGTGGATGAAGAAAGAAAAAAGAAAATGGTGAGAGAAGGAAAGAAGAAGAGAGGAAGAAGAAGAAGAAGATGGAGAAGAATGAATGGGGAAGGAAGAAGAAAAGAGGAAAGAAAGAAGAAGAAGAAGAAGAAGAAAGAGAGGAAGAGGAGGAGAAATTCCTGGAGAAGCCTTGAAGGAAGGAGGGCAAAATTATTGGGTCAGGTGACCGAAGCATTCTCTCCGTTCGGTCGCCAATAGAAATGTCGCCCATCTGTTAGGCGTTTTTTAATTTAATATTAACGCCTTTATGTCTGTCAGAGTTAGCGACCCGACTCGATAACGCTATTTCATTTGAACTTTTAAGCATTTGCGCCTATGTCAATTTTTCATTTTGATACCCGCGAAAACCGTAAATATCTACTGCTGGTAGAAGAAAAAAATGAGCCAGAAAATTGCAAGAGAAGAAAATGGAACTGCTCAGCGAAGATGGAGGGTGGAAGAGGGGAGTGCATGAATCGGAAAGGGATGCATGAAATCGGAAGGGCCTGTGTGCATGAATCGGAATCGGAACCTAACCTTAGCCGGAAATCTCCTCTGGTTTCAACATATCGATAAGTTTTCTTGGAAAACGAGTTAGAAAGTTGTAAACAAGTCAGTTTTAATATCATCGCCGCAGAAAGAAGACGTAGGTTTCAGCTCATTAGTCTTAGGATTTTTGATTTTGCGATTTTTAGCGAATAAAATTTCTTTTGTCAAAAAAGTAAAAAAAAAATCTAATGTTGTTGTTGCTTATCTGTAGCCTTTCATTATTGTTTTTAGGATGAAAGATGATAAATAAAAAAAACTGAACTTGCGTATGATATCTAGTTTGCGCTATATGTTGCGCTTTACTTGCCCCTTTACTTGCGCTTTAACTTGCGCTTTCAGACTGGGGTATACAAGAATGAGAATGAGAAAGCATATGAAATGGTTTTTTGCACTTATGCTCAACGATAAATGGGCTTTAGTGTCGCGAAAGGATCATCACAGTTTTTGGCCAAATTCTAGAAGATAAATCGAAGGACTTTGTTTTGTTCAAGAAGCTGGTTTCAAGAAGGTGTGATATCATAATCCAGGAAAAAGAGAAAAGAGATTCACTAGACAGTGTCAAAGAACTGGTTGTCCCCCATGGGAGGTTGTCACTGATGAAGAATGGTTACTGGCATATCAAAAGATTTATGAAATCCCACAACCATGAATTAGGCTAAGCTCCAGCCGGACCAAGATCACCTTTGAAGATCAGTGTAGAATGTTATTGAAGGAAAAAGCTTCCGCCTAAAAAATCGATGATAAATCAGGGAATTAGAAACCGTTGAATGCATGAGGCCACGTACCGCTTGCAGAGAAAAGTTTGGGGGGTTTGGGGAAATGTTGAAAAAGAAAAAATTTGGGGGTCGAGATTCTCTAAGAGGGATGCCTAATAATTTGATTCAGAAGGAGCATGTGTCAAGTGGATTTGAAATGGTAGACACTAATTCTTTGATTCAATTATTTAAAGAATCGCAAGTTGAGAGACCACATGGTTCGCAGGGATGCGTTCAATATGATGATCAGGATAGATTGTTAATTTTTTTCTGGTTGATGGCAGAAAGCAGGGATAGATTATGAATGTTTTGGAGATGTGTTGATTTTTGAATACTTAGTTACAGGGCTTGAACAAGTAATAATTTTGTTTGTGCGCCATTTGTTTGGTGTTACAATACATTGGCAAGAGATATTTTTTTTGGTGCTTGCTTTTTTTTGTCAGAAAGAAATGAACAATTGAACAGTTTTTTACAATGGTTGTTTTAAAGGTATTTGTGACGGAATAATGGGTAATAAATATCCAACAACAATATATCACTGATCAGGACCAAAGCTATGGCCAGGGCCATAGAAGTTGCATTACCATCACACTCGTCATAGATTAGTGCCAATAGGGCACATATGTTTAAAAAGGTTCCATCAAAAAATTTCCATCTAACAATAGCAATAATAAGTTAGAGGAACTCTTCATAAAGTGTAGTGAGGTGGTGTGTATTCTGAGGAAGTGTTTGAGGGAAGCGGGTGAAATGATCAATGGAAGGGAAATGCTTTCATAATCATAGAATGGGTTGGCATGGAATCTTTAATAAGATAAGGAGAAAGTGGTCAACTGCTTTCCAACAAGATTCCTTTGTTTGGCAGTGGGCATTTTATCAACGCAGCGTAGTAAGTGATAACTAATATGTGTGTCTATAGCATTGTCAAAGCCAACAAAGTTCATTAACTGAGTTGTTTTTCTTGGCTTGAAAAAAAGGTTTCTAATGAAATTGCGGCGAATGAGCAGGATGAGGATGTACAAATGGCAGTCAATCTGAAAATTGTTCCAAGTAAATAAGAACAGCTCATTATTAAAAACAAGCCTGGCTAGATTTTACCTCAACGAAGAATATATTCAAGTTTTTTGAAGGAAGGAAATTTAATAAAGGCTAGAATATTATGGAGAATATGAGTATATCTATGAGTGTTTGTGCTCGACTGATTCTTCAAATTGTATTTGTCAACTACATAGGAAAAAAGAATCAAAACCATCTCTTGGGATTGTTCCACTTGATGCAACAGAGCAGGTAAATTCAATCGAGTTGTAAGGAAGTATGAAAACATGGGATTGCTGTGTTCTCAAATTGTTTGGGGTTTTTAAACAGTTGGATATGGCACGAATTCCCGAGGAGTACTGTATGTACTATTCGATTGGTCAGCAGGGCTCGACAAGTTTTTTTACATTCAGGTTACTTGCTTTTAATTTCTCAAAGAATGTAATAATTTCCCAAAGTGGTAGGGGATTCATATTCAGAAATCAGGTGAAGAATGTCGCTTGATAAATAAAATATGCGGCGTTTCCATTCTTTCTTTTCCGGAATTCTTCAAAATGAATAGCGTTATCCTGGGTCGGGTCGCTAACTCTGAACAAGACATAAAGCGTTAATTATTAAATTAAAAAAAAATGCGCTCTACAGATGGCACATTTCTATTTGCGCGACCGAACGGAGAGATGAATTCAAGTCACCTAACCTCAATAACTTTGCCGGAGGGAGGTCGGCGGCGTTCCTTGGCGTGAAGATGTCGTGATGGAGAGGGGGCAATCGGTGGATTTGGCGGGTTAGAGAAGTGAGGGAGGGTTATGAAGTGTTAAGTGGGGGGTAAGTTTAGGTATTTTTCATGTATTTTTTATTTAAAAGCAAAAATTCATTTTCTTATTTAATAAGCTCCATCTTATCTCCCTCTTTTTAAAATTTTTAATTTTAATTAGCACAAAAATAAAAAAGTAATATTTTTTAATTCTTGCAATCAAGTTTTGGTCATCGCATCGCCAACTCCTCGCTCCACGTCATCCATCGTCTCGATTCGCGCGCCCAAAAATTAAAATTTTCGCCGACCGTCGACCCCCACCAATATGGGTGTCAATCTAAGCTGTTTCCGTTTCTCCGGATGCATTGGCGCTGTCCGTTTGGCGAACGGAGGTCGTTTCGGCAATTTTAGGTTTTGGGTCAACACACGTCGGGTGAATTATACCCGATTTCGTGCTATTTTGCTTTCGAAATTCACCTTGCGCGGTCGACTCGATCCCGACACTAGTATTGGGGTCAACAATAGCAAAGAAGTAACAAACCTACTATTACTACTGGATGGCGATTGGTGGACACAATCTCTCGCTTGAACAAATCTCAATAAAGTAAGTCGAATTTGAAAGTACGTGAATCAAGGAGGAAGATTACCTTCCCGGAGGGACATTGTGCAAAACCACGTACCAATCTTTGATCCTCTTCGACAAGCACTACGGGAAGAAGAAATCTCTAGGGATTCGCCAAGGGTTGAGATCAAACCGACGACATAAAGTGGAGAAGATTCATGATGCCTTGGCCGTTGGTTGTGAGATCGGAATCATACTTTGAGTAGACCATGAATCACCATCGGGTATAGAGAGAATGCTGAAAGAAAGAGAGGGAGGAAGGTGGCGGTGGGGAAGGTGGAGGCTAGGGTTAGGCAATGGCTAGATGGGATGAAGAAATAACATTATATTTCCATAACAAAAATTATTCTCAGATTTTAAGTGAAAGTGGAGGGAAAAATCTGAGATTTGAAAATTTAAAACCATGGAATTAAGAGCTTTAATGGAGCATTAAAGGAGGGGGAGCCATGTGGGTGGCCGGCGGCATGTTGAGAGGGAAAGGGAGTGGGTTATGTGGAGAAAACAAAACTCTTTCCTATTTGGCTCCTTTAATCTAGGAAAAGAAAAACTCGACCCAAATCAAATTTGAATTATGTCATGAAAGAGGTTTAATACTTTCCTAAAATAGCTCTCCAATTTAGGAAACTTTTGAAATTCAAATTTTGAATTTCAAATGAAGAAAATAATTTCCCAAATAACTTGAACTCTTTAGGCGAGCATCAAGGTGACATCAATTCCTCATCCATGGAGGCAACCATGGTGACCGGCGGTGAGCATGGATTGGGATGTGGGTAGAAAACAAATTTAATGGAGAAGATGGCTTGGATTGGTGGGTAGGTTGAAGTGAATTTTGGTGGTAGGGGTTATAGGATGGTAGGCGGTGGTGGGAGGGGCCGGCGGTGGAAATGGAGGATAAGGGAGGAAGGTAGAAGGGAAAACCAAGAGCCACCGGCGGTGACTGTTGGGTACGACGGGTGGCCTCTCCTAGGCTCCACCTAGCTCTCAACCTCTCTCTCAAGCTCTCACAAAAAGAAAGCTTCAAGAAGACCAATGCAGGAAAAATTTGTAATATCATTCATTAACCATCAAAAGTACAAGATGAAGGCTATAAATAGCCTAATACAATGACATAAAATAAAAGACTAAAATACCTTCGAGGGGCTACAAGACTCAATCCCTCAAACAAGGGTAAGAAGGGAAAATGCAGAAATAAAATACATCAAAATAAAATGACCATACTAAAATCAGAAATACATCGGGCAGATCGTTGCCGTAGATCTACGGCCACGTCGACGGTAGACTTTCCAACTGATGTCCCCATCAACTTAGTTAGCCAGGCCTTGGTCACACACCAATACATCAGCACAAAGTAGTGAAAGAGGTTACATGAAATGATCCACATTAAATGCATTATAATTGCTAATAAATATAATAATAATAATAATAATAATAATAATAATTGCTAATAAATATTAAAGAAATGTATAAACTAATTATGATTAGCAATCAACAACTTGGGCCTTATCTTGACTCCTTCAAGAACTATGCCACCTTTCCACCACTCAGTCTTCACCTCCTTCATCCCAAACTCAATCTTCCCCATCAAATTTGAAGAAGCTAAGCTGAACTCACCTCCGTATATCTCATTCCAGTTTTTGTTCTCCTTTGTATAATACTCCAAATATCTTTCATTTCTGCTCTTCTTCCCTTCTGGGGTTGATACTTCAAATGTGATTGGAGAAGAACGCCAACCAAATGCATCAGCATTGAACTTTATAACGTAAAATATTTCATAAGTCTTCAGTGGATCGAGCTGAAATTTCTCCAAGTTTAAAGATCCAGTTACCTCCATCCAGTTCACTTGAATGAGCTCTGCTCCTATTTCAAAGCTGTGATGATCGAAAAGTTTGACTTAAATCCACTCCAAGAATAATTTTTTTGTTAGTTAGATTTACTAAGGATTCATATGAAACGACTTTTTTACTGCTTCTTAAAGAAGTTTTCGAGTACAAAAATTTTAACTTTTGTACTAAAAAGTATTTTAAGAAGCGGTAAGAAGGCCATCCCAAACGAAGCCTAAATCATTGATTGGAAATTAATTTGAACAACATATATTTGATGCAGAATTGAAATATACCAAGATTCGTCTTTTGATAGCTTTATCCATTCCCAAAAACGGGGATCATTGCCCCATACAATTCTCAAAGCTTTTGCTGATATGTGATAAACACCGTTCTCATTTTTGAAGTATTCATACTGCATTTATATATAGTGGAAAAAAATTATCATTAAGCAGATATACAGTATTATCTATTGGAGTTGCATTTGTTGTAGTATAACGAAGAATGATCAAAAGTTCTATTCTATAGAAACTCTATTAAGAATCTAGTCTTCCTTATGTTAAGGAGGAACTATAACATATTTTAAATATCATCAATAACTTGTCTTTTGCTTTGTTAGGATATTGGTCCAGATTTTAGTTAGTTTTTTTTTTGTATTTTCTTTAGGTTCTTATATAGCTTTGTATTATCTTTAGTGTGCAGCTTTGTGTAGCCATTTGGAGTCTATAAATAGGTGCTATTGTTTGTAATAGGGGCTAAGCCAATCAATAAAGATTTCTGTTCAGTTTTTGCTCTCTCTCCCATTCTTCCCTCCCCTTCTCTCTTTCTCTTCCAAGAAGCCCATGCTTCCTCCCAAGCTGCACACCAAAGGCAATACAAAGCTATATAAGAACTTAAAGAAAGTACAACGAAAAATTTCCTAAAATCTGGACCAATATCCTAACATGCTTCATGCTATTCCATAGTTTATTCACTAGAAAATTAAAATTATTTTCTTCTTCAATTAAAGACACTCAATGAAAATATTGGATGAAACTCTATTCCCAAATGCATAAAGATAGGAAAATAAGTATATCAGAATACTCTAATTTTAATTGTAGTTAGAATAGATCTCAAAGTCTTTAGATCTATTTTAAAAATCATGATATTCTAATTGAAATTGAAGTCAGAATACATCTCAAAATCTTTAGATTTATTTTAACATTAATTCAATATGTGGATAATTAATATTAGTCAAAGCAAATCTAAGAACTTTGAGATCCATACAGACCATTTTTTTTTTGGCCAGGATATGTATATACATTATTATTATTTTTTTGTCTTAAAAGATTTATATAGTAACCCTAAGAATATAAAATAGAGAGTATAGAGAGCTATCTTACATTGTGTTCACCAGTCCAATGAGGGCCATGAATTTCCCCCGAAGTCATGGCTGCTGCTTGGTTCCTATTGCCTTAACTTTTCTCTTCTATGCTAATATATATAGATCGACTCGTGTTTCTTTAATTATTGCTCATGAATGAGCTCCTTTATATAAGAACTAAGAAGAGAACAAAACGAGCTAGAGATTCTCCATATAACCAAAGCAAGCAACCTTGATCGCACGTACAAAATTCTCACCTATCCCTTGAAAAAAGAAGAATTTGCTTTTGTCAAAAAGGAAAGTGAATGGAATACTAGACCAGTACAATTTGTTATATTATCCTGAGAAGTTTGTAATGATTTGTACTTTCTATATAGAAAATCATCTTGTGCCGAAGGTCACATATGTTATCCAAAATAATATTACTTTGAAAGCCGAAAGAACAACTCGTTATGAAATAGAACAAAAATTAGGTGCACTTTCTTATCAGCAACATGTAAAATAATGTTGAAGTTAGCTATAATGGCATATGAACAAACAATTTCTCACCATTTAGCTCATTCATATTCGATGATAGATTTGATGACAATATTGCCATCATATCATAATAATATTGTCAATGCCATATTCCACACTCACAAACTGATTTTCATTATAAACTTCCTTAGCAACTTTGACGATACAGAGTTAGGGAAACATAGAAACACTTTTTTTTTTTTTTAACACTTGAATGTTGAGACAACAACAACAACATCGAGCCTTTATCGCACTACATGGGGTTGACTTGATGAATCATTTTTCTCCATTGTATCATGTTAAAAAATTTTCGTTTAAATATAATAAAGAAAAATTATTTCTAATATTTATAATCAAGTCTTTTTAGGTTTACCTCTATGTTTTTTAACATAGGCCAAATCTAATGCATATACTCTCCTAACAGGGTCATCAAAAGGCCGCCATTTTATATGACCAAACCATCTAAGGCGACTCTAGATCTCTAATCTTATCTTTCACTAGAACTACTCCAACCTTTTCATGGATATGCTTGTTTCATATCCTATCTCTAAGAGTAAATCCACTCATCCACCTAAGCATCCTCATCTCAGCAACACTTAACTTAATATTATGCTTCTCTTTTAATGACCAACATTCTGCTCCATAAAACATAGAATGTTGAGAAAAATAAAAAAAAATATATTAATAAACTTACAAGAAGATTTCATGAAACATAAAAGTTTTATGTGATTTAGAGATAATTCCTCGTAGATCTACGATTGTTTAGATTTTTCTATATTTACCAAGTTCATAATTGTAGGAGATAGACACCATTTAACTACGAGATCAGGACTCATAAAAATAAAAATGATCAATTTTATCTATGAAATATTTCACAGAACATACTCCTAAAATATTTCTAAAAATCAGAATATTATTTGGGTTTTTGAAAGCATTAAAAAAGAAAAGAATCAAAAGTAGGACAAATTTAGTCAGCGACAAAAATAGAAAATGATATCAAATGGCCACTTAATGTTCTTTATTTCTCATTTTCTTTTCATTGTGGAGCATCTCTTCGTTGGAAAAGAGATGGCTGGGCTAACCTTCCTTTGCTTTTTGGAAGGCATCCTTTATTCCTTCAGGTCTTGCTGGTGTAGGACAAAGCAAAGTTAAATGCATATAATGGGAAAGGAAGAGTTGATGGCAATGTTAGTCACCGACATGTAATTTCTTATTTAGTTTTCCTTTTGAATTATGTATATTGAAGTATGCTGATTGTTGCGAGTACGAAAAGTTTTATGAACCCATAGAATAAAATATCTTTCACTGTGGTTTAGAGATTTTCTTATTGTAGCAAGTAACAATTATCATCAGAAGGAAGAAATTATCTTGAACTATTGTTATTATTAAGAAAAGCACGCTAATTGAGCAAAAAAGAAGCCTTATTTGTAGACTACATGTGGGTTTCTAATACTTATTTGGGATATTCTTATTAGTTATAATAAACCAACAATTATAATTATTCATGCGCCAGATAATCGTAAATAAGAGAATAATAAGCATAGGAAGTAATTATTATCATATAAAATATAAAAAATAATTTTATTACCACTACAGGAAAATCACGTATTACCTGATAATTTTCTGGCAGAAAATTGTTAAGTCTCCGGCGGATTTAAAAGATTTCTGGCGAAAAGTTTTTCGCTGGTAAAAAAAGCGTTGGGAAAACTTTCCATCAAAAAAAAAAACCTCCTTGATGTTATGATTATTTGAACTCATGTTGAGCACAGCTTGATGTTAAACATGCAATAATCAATGTAGTGTTTTATTGGATATTATAATCTTCCTTGCTTATAACAATGTGATCATCCTCAACATTATCCAAAATAGGAAAGAAAACTTTTGCTTCATGTATAGTTTTTTTTTTTTTTTATAAGGTGGCTTCTCTTTTTTATTTGTACTTTCACTAGCTTTTATATATAATATTATCCTATTCCTCAATTCCTTGATATAATTAGACATAATTCTCTCAACTTCTTCTGTGTAGGTCAAGTCAAGCTGCATTACTATCTTACTATGTAAAATTTGTTTTTCTTATAAAAAAATTTGCTTTCTTAGTAAATAGATATGGAATACATCATCCATACTACTTATTTCAATAAGTAATCTTGAATGCCTCTCCACAAATCACTTTCTTGAATCACTCCAGTCCCCAAATCACCAGAGTTACTAAGTTCACTCTAGTCCCCAAATCACTTTCTTGAATGCCTCTCCACGAGCTTGGCATTAACTTGCCATCTCTATCTAAAATTCTCACATGAGGGATACCCAACAACCTTATTATATTATTCACATACAATAAGGCTAACTTTGTCATCAAATCAGTCAACTAAATGGGCAAAAACTAAGCTGACTTTATCAATCTATCTACAATCACCCATATGAGTATATGGCATAAAATTCATCGTTAGCTCCTCTTAACATTTTTTATTGTAAACAAGGACGGAAGTACTCCACTCAACTTCTAATAGCTATCGCATGAGTGTAGTAATCATTAAAGAAGAAATTCAGATAGTCGATATGTTTGGTTTGAAGTATAATTGGTTATAGTTATCACCAATGACTCTCTTTTTATGGTTATCCTGTTAACCTCCTCGTTGATGGCGATTACAGTTCTTAGCTCTGTTTGGTTTTAGGATAGAAATCAAAATAGGAAAATGTCTAAAATAGTCCTACGACTATCCACATATGACCAATATAATCCTAGAGCACATTTCTCCAATTTAGTCTGTTGGCTATATAAAAGTTATCCCAAATAATTCCACTGGGATTAACTATATATAGTTGAGAAACTAAAATTGGATCAATTTTATATCTCAATTTCCATCAATTTATACTTGAGGGATTATTTGGGATTAATTTTGTATAGTCGAGTGACTAAGGCTTTGTTTGGGGCAGCTTTTTTTTTGCTTTCTAAAACGGCTTTCTAGTACAAACAATTCTTGAATTAGAAAATTTTATACTAGAAAGTCATTTTAGGAAGCAGTACGAAAGTTGTCCCAAACGAAACCTAAATTAGATAAATATGATACTCCAAACTACATATGAATAATCAGCGATTAGATTTTTTTCTCAAATGGAAATATTAAATGAATTCAATTAAAATTAGTTCAAAGCCACATATTTTGTAAACTTCAAATTTAAGGAAATTAGTTCAAGTGCATAATATTTTACATAACAATATTGGACTTTTCTCAATTTAGAAGAAAAATGTTAAACATTAAAATCATTTTGTTATTATATTAATATCATCGTATTTGTTTAATATTTATTAAGAATTTATAGTGTTGATCTACATTATAGAGGATATTGGTCCTTTATGATATTTTCTTTATAGCTATATTCTCTTGCTTATATATATATATATAAAAATCAACATAGACATGTTTGTTTGGTTGGAAGAGCCATTGTAGGTGATGGAGGTCTGAAGGACCGTAATCTGCAGGAGACCTGGGGTCTGGACGACCGTTGTCTGGCGATGTAGGTCGGAAGGACCGTAGTCTGCAGGCGACGTAAGTCAGGAGGACCGTAGTCGGTGGGCGACGGAGATCGGAAGGGCTGTTGTCGGTGGGCGACGTATGTCAGAAGGATTGTAGTCAGCGGGCGACATAAGTTAGGAGGATCGTAGTCGGCTAGCGACGGATGTCAGAAGGACCGTTGTTTTGCGACGGAGGTTGGAAGGACTGTGTTTGACGATGAAGGTCAGAAGAACGGCGTCAGGTAGAAGTCCAACAATAGAAAGAAATCCATCTTCGGATATACGTCCAGCGAAAATCCGATAACCGGTAGAAGTCCGGCATCACGTAGAAACTTGGCGAAGAGTGAAGGTCCGACGTCGGGTAGAAGTCCGACGTCTGTTGGTGGCCGAGGAGAATTCCGGAATCACTTGGGCGAAGTCTCGGTGTCAGGAGGGAACTCTGTCATTAATTGGAAAGAATTTCAGCATCCCGTGAAAGTTGGGCAGAATTCCGACGTTTCCCGAATATCCGGTAGAATTCTGGCGTATTCAGGCGGCGGGAAGAACTCCGGCGGTAGCCGAGGAGGAGTTGATTCTCCCCCCTCTTCTCTTCTTCTTTTCTTCTTCTCTCTCTTGCTTCTTCTTGCTTCGGTCCCCCTTTGTGAAGAATGAGGGCTCTATTTATAGTTTTTCTGGAGTGGCATAGCTCGTAAATAGGTGTGAGATCATGGTCAAATAGGGAGTGGTCGAATGGACGGTTGATGTTGAATCCTTTGATCGTGCACCGTTCGTTGGACATTTGAAGGTCTTAGTGATGTCGGAATTCGGCGATCTTGGGCTCGTTGGATTCGTCTCGTCGAGCCGCTTGATTCGAGTATAAGCTCGTTAAAATCGGAGACCGTTTGGTAACTCAAATTGTGGTATGAGCTTTCCAACAGCACTTCGGGCGCTTGATTTGGGCTCACTTGGACTCGAATTGAGTTGAATTTGGTGTCGTTGGGTTCGTATTTCTGAGACGCTCAGTTTGACTATAAGCTCGCTGAAATTGGAGTTCAGGTGCTTCCGAATTTAATTTTTGAAGTTTCCAACTTGATTTTTGCGCCGAGATTCGTGCCCGATCAAGATAATTTCTTGATGACGTATCAGTACTATTAATCAGATTAATGAAATAAAAATGTAAACTTTTATGATATTTGTAAAAAAAAATTACATGTGCACATCAAAACAAACTAAATATATATTTCATTATAAACCCTGATCTTCATATAGAAATGCATCATCCATCACATACAAGTGAACCAAGATCCCTTCCTACAACATCACTATCTCTTCAAAACATTATTCCACAACAGATCAGTATATATCAATTAATATTATCAACACAACACAGATGACCAGTCCTTATTAAAAAAAAAAAAAAGTTGAAAACTACAAAAGAACATTGAGAGGAGAATCCCTTTATTTAAATTAACATCAATAAAATTTAAACATAAAGAAGGGGTGCAATGATCACTTCATGAATGACAAGTCCTCCCTTCCACCTTCCCTTCCAGATCTCATACATTCCAAACATGAGCTTTTCTTCAGAGCTGCAACTCTCAGGTACTCTGAAAGTAAGATTCTGATTGATTGGAACGTCGAAAACTTGGCCATAGCTCTTTAATTTCAAATAAGCTTTCTTCCATAAGCGCGTCTGTTCTCCTACTTTAACCATAAAATAGACAGGACAATTTCCCCAGCCAAAGTTATCTGGCCTTAACTCCACACGGAACTTCACCATGTACTCTTTTCCTTTCTTTAAGAACCTACTGAGATTAATTTTCCCCGTAACTTCCAGCCAGCTGACTTGCAAAAGTTCAGCAGGGCCTCTGCACATTTTGTTATAAACATTTAAAAAATAACAAAATGGTTATGTAAGAGGGAGAGCATTAGGAAGATGATGAATACTTACTCTCCTGCAGACAAATTCCAGTATCTTGGATCTCCACCCCAAATGATTTCAAGCGCCCGAGGTTTTATTCTCCATGTATCATTTTCCTAATCATGCAAACATGGAGATGTCAAAAAATGTTTGTTTAAGCTTCTTGCTTATGAAGAAACTGAACTCTCCCATTTGTGTCTTTTAGATCTCATTTGACTGTCTTGCAACATGATGATTTTCATACTTAAAATGAGTAAAAGTATTAATCTGCATCTTATCATCAAGCACAGACACTACAGGAAAATCGTCCATTACTAGCAGAATTTCCGACGGATTTCTGGCGGATTATTTAGAAATATTTCCGACAAAGTTTCAAGCAGATTTTCCGGCGGATATGTTTCTGATGGATTTTCTGACAGTCTAAAAATCTCTGAAAAATATAATTTATTCGTAATTTACTGTCGAAGATGCTTTCGTCGGAAATCTGCTGGAAAATTTTGAAATATGCCGTCATAATTTTCCGCCAGGAATACACGACTTTCCTATAATGAGATACAAAATAAACAAACTAAAATCATACAAACAATCTGATAAACTGAGCATAAACTGATTATGATTTACATAAATGTAGCATTTTCAATCAAATTACTATTCATCTATCGTTGATTCATGAAGGCCTCTAGTTTTTATTACCCTGTCATATTTGACCAAGTGGAAGATATCTTCTCCCTTGTGGTGAGAGTGACGGCTTGTCATAGCTACCACCTGTTGTGTCTTGCAAGACGAAAGCCGTAGTAGAATGGAGAAGTGATCTGCTGAGAGTTATGGCTATGGAGGATGCTTCATCTCTTCTACCTTTATAGTGTTTGAAGGGAGAAGGGAATACAAAAGTGAAAAGTTTGGAGAATTGTAGGGAATATATCTGTAAAGGAGATCTTAATCTTTCTAAATTGTATTCCTGAACAGTATTAGGAATATTTTTGTATATTATAGTAATAATAATAATTATTATTATTGCTATTGACAATGATGAGCAGTAACTTGCAAAATGTAGCTAGAAATTAAAGTTTTGGTTGTGACATTTTTTTTACTGTTTTCTAAAGCAACTTTCTGGCACAAAATTTTTTTTGAAAGCAGTGGCCAAAAGTTATCCTGAACCACACCGAAGTCAATGAAAAAAAAAAATTATGTAATCACTAGACCAGGGCGGAACCAGCCCTAATTTTTCTGGGGGGGACTTATAAGGCATATAAGTCGGGGGTCCAAGGGGGCAGTGCTCCCGGAACATATTTTGGTTTGAATGGTATTTTTGGAATTCAATAATGAATTCTCTTTACTATTTGTTGGGGGCAATTACCTAAAGATCATAATAATTTAAAATGTTTAGGGGGGGGATTGCCTAAAAACCTTTATAATAAAGACTAAAAAATAAATAAAGCTAGATAAATTATCTAAAAAATCATATTAACATTTTTTTAAAAAAATTTTTGAGGGGGCCAATTGCCCCCCTGATCCCAGTGGGGTTCCGCCCTTGCACTAGACTGAATCCATTGAAGAGTTGTGAGAATCTATTCTTGTTCAAAGAGGTCGGTTGAGGTGGCATCAACTTATCTCATTATAAGCATCTTGACTTTCTGTTAAAATATATTCTTTTCTCATTGAATTAGTTTCATATTTTTTCCTTTGTTAAAGCTTTAGCTTATTTTCTTCCATGTTAGGTTAACAAATGAAGCACAATATCCCTCATTGCCAACTCATAAGAAGAATGAAGATGCTTCTACAATGTAGACCCTCAAAGTTTTTTTCCTCTTTTTTTCTTGCTATAGAAGTTCTATTTGAAGACATTTATTAGTTGCAATGCTATAGCCAGGCTTCATTTGAAACGATTTTCTTAATGATTCTTAAAACAATTTTTTAGTACTAAATTAAAATTTAAAAAACAGTAAAAAGTCGCTCCAAATGAGCCTTGGCTCCTATTGTAGAAGAGAGGGTTCAATGTACTAACGGTTAATTTCTAATGATTGTAATTAATTCTAAAAATATAATCAACTCTAATAATGAACCTAATCATCTTTAGCTTGAATAGCATTATAAGATGATTACATTTTGCTAAAATTTATAGTAAAATAAATAGTTTTTTTGTTAATTTTCCTATCACTTGCTTATTTATATGCATTAGTTTTTATAAGCTTTATATTTGAAATATTTCAATTTTTATTTAATCAATTTTATAAAAATAAAAATCTCAACAATTACAAAACCAAATTAAATTAATCAAATAAAATTAATTCAGTTTGATTTTTTTTTTAATCTCAAGTAATACAGACCATAAGTGAGAAATGTAATTTCGAACATTTTAAAAAATTCTAACATTATATAAATAACTCTCAGACACTTCTTGAACACTTAGGATCTGTTTGAAATGATTATAGTATTTTATAAAATTAATTGAGAAGTTGTGAGAAAAGTAAATTTATAATACCAGCTTCAAAATCAAACGTTTATCACAAAAAAGTTTTAAAAATAATGAGAAAATATTAACAAAATTTATTTTTTTCAACAGCTTTAATTTTTTTTTTAAAGACAGTTTTACAAAGTAATATGAAAATTAAAAAAAAAAATTTCTATGGCAGTTTCTGCAACAACTTTTTTCCCATTTAATCTCACCCAAATCAAAATTATAATTTATGTCATTTTTTAAAAGTAAATTAGCAGGAGATACTTAGATAATTAAATATAAAAATAATTAAATTTGATTTACATGTTCTCAAATAAATTCTATAATTTTAAATGCATATAAATAAACTTAAATATATCCAAAATAAATAACCCATAATCACATGTCAAATAAATAAAAGATTAATAAGCTAAAGAAGGAAACAGCATTGACAGCCGGGATAGCCAAACGTAACAAAAATAAAAAAATAAAAACAGATTCCATTGCCGGGATTTGAACCCGGGTCGTCTGGGTGAAAGCCAGATATCCTAACCGGACTAGACGACAATGGATTTTGATATTTCAAATATACCAATATTTATTTAATATAATGTCTTAAACAAGTTCATAATAAAATATATAGCCTTAGAGAAATTTATTTTTGGTAATTTAACCATTACATGAATTATAATTTTTTTTCTTTATTTATTTGCAAAAATATTAATTTATATGTTGATTTTATTGGGATGAAATCTCATGACAAGTTAATTATTTTGAATTAACAGTGAGATTTTATTTGTTTATAACAATTTTCTCATTATCTTTTAAATTTTCATATCGCCTATGCCATCTTGGTCATCCACGCATTAAGCTTCTATTATGTCTAGAGAATCTTCCACTCTAAGACATGCATCATCTCTTGAGACTCAATTTTTTTATTTCTTGTGTTGATTGACACATTAATAAGCTATATTTCAATCTGATTAATTCTTTGAGCGAATGTAAATTCATAGTGTACATCACTATATAAATTGAATCATTTTAAATCTTTGTGTTCTTTTTTGTGATTGTATCATCATGCTCTTGATCTCTTCATCATACTATAATGATGCAAATGAATCGAATTTGAGTGAGGTCAAGCATTGTTCAATTCAACTGGTTAAGCAAATAAGTCAAAATTTTATATTCATAAACACTGAGTTGTTAGGAGAGTAGATGTATTAGATTCAACTTATGTTAAAAAAAGATAGAAGTAGACTAGGACTGTCAAAACCACGTCACGGGACGGGTTCATATTCAACTCGGAATTGATCTGACACAAGATGATCAGACCTAAACCTGAATCATTTTTCAAACGGGTCACTTTCTCGGACCTGAACCTAACCCACTTTGGAACCGGGTCAACCCGGCACGACCCACCAACCCGTCGGTGTCTTTAGGAGGGAGAGGCGATGGCGAAGCGTTAGAAGAAGGAAGAGGGAGAGCATGGCAGCGTTGGGAGCCAGAAGTCTTGATCGACGAGGAAAATAAGGTTGGGGTTTGGACTTTGAATCGAGCGCCGGCGGTGGGACGTGTTGAATCACGACTGCATAAGTTCAAGTTAAACCGCGAGTTCGCAACTGTGGGAGAGACGTCATAGGTTTTTGTTTACTGTTTATAGCAGGCTTTGGGTCACAAGTCATTTTCAGGTTTCCGAGTCAACTCAAATCCCACCCGGGTTTTGAAACGAATCGATTTGTTGAACCAAAACCTAAACCGTTTGACAAAAAGGTTGATCCTAACTCGAAAATGTCTTGTAAAATATTGACACCCATAAATTAGACTAATGGTCTATTTGAGTCGTTGTATTTTATAAAGTTTATTACAACAACAGAAAATAACTTCGCTGCTATAATAGCTTAAACCAACTTTTCATCATAAATTTTTTTGAAAAATATTAAAAAAATAACAAAAAAAACATTAGTTGAATAAAAATTGATTTTTGTCTGAATAAAATACCTAAAAAGCTATCACAAATATAATCTAAAAGAATTTTTTTTTAACATTTAGATTAATTAAGTCATATTCATTATTGATAGTCCTAGATCTCAATCATTAGATTAAGATGAGGTGTATATATTAAAAAAAATTTGATTTATTTTTTTAATTAGACTTGGGAATTCAGCGCACAGGCTGAGCCCGGTGACTCAGGCGCAAAACTAGTCTGAATGTTGGGCAAACATGCATTTGGAAGGAAGGAAGGAGACGGGTGGAAGGAAGCAATGAAGAGCTCCTTCCCTCTCCTCCTCTTGTTCTCCTTCATCTCTCTCTTCACTCTTCTCATCGTCCTCTCCAAAACCACGCCCTACCCTCTTTCTTTGTCCTCTTCATCTACCCCAAGCTCTAGCAACCAAATCCGCCCTCGCCTCAAAATCTATGTTGCCGACCTTCCCAGATCCCTCAACTACGGCCTTCTCGAACAGTACTGGTCCCTCTCAATGCCAGACTCCCGGATCAACGCCGACCCTGATGCAGAACTACGCGCTTCTCTCGTCGCCTCTCGCCGCAATGGCCCACTGCCCTATCCGGAGAACCCGCTGATCAAGCAGTACAGCGCGGAGTATTGGCTGCTCGGCGATCTCGAGACGCCGGCTAGATCGAGGGCGGTTTCATCAGTTGTCGAGCGGGTGTACGATTGGAGAAATGCTGATGTGGTATTCGTGCCTTTCTTCGCGACGCTGAGTGCGGAGATGGAGCTCGGGTGGGGGAGGAAGGGCGGATTTCTCAAGAAGGAAGGGAATGGGGATTATAAGAGGCAGAGGGATGTTGTCGATCGGATTAGGAGCTCTGATGCATGGAAAAGATCCGGTGGTCGGGATCACGTGTTCGTTCTCACAGGTATTTGTCTGTTTCATCTTGCTGGTTTAATTTGAGATGTTCCCTTTATTCAGAAATTTGGGGTTATTTAGCATAAATCTGTTAGCTTACTTCGGATGATTGAAGTTGATTCCCCCTGCTTATCATTTTGTCTCTGTCCTTGTTTTCTTTAACATATTTCTTGGTGTTTGATCAATTGATCTTGTATTTTTCCCTTTTTTTTCGGGTCTGACGATTTATTTATCAGCTTATCTATTAGCTTCTAGATTGCTAGATTATTTAAAAACTTGAAACATTCTTTGACAGACCCAGTGGCAATGTGGCATGTTAGAGCAGAGATTTCTCCAGCTGTGCTTCTAACTGTTGATTTTGGTGGCTGGTACAAGCTCGATGCGAAGAACTCACAGAGTAACACTTCGCATATGATACAGCACACCCAAGTGTCATTGCTCAAGGATGTAATTGTTCCTTACGCTCATCTCCTCCCGAGATTGCACTCCCTTGAAGATCAACCTCGTAGTATTCTTCTTTATTTTAAAGGGGCCAAGCACAGGCATCGGGTTGGTATTTTTTCTTTTATACTATGTTGGCATATCGTTCTTTTTAATACTTCAATAAATGAAGGATTACTTCAACTTGGAGACTTGGTGTTATTGTTCTCTTTTACATTAGGGCATGCCATTGTTTGCTCGCTGCATTTGCAATCATTTCTTTGTGTATGACAGATTTGAACACTTATGGTTACATCATCAATAAACAATGCCATATTTATTGGATATTAATACATATTTAACATTTTTGGCATGGCCTTCTACAATCAAGTGAATAGGAATTCTAGAAATATTAGACTAAGCCATGCTTGCATCACTAAACCTTGTTCTATAAAAGATTTTATCATGCTTTTTATTATACCAAGGATAAAGTGATGCATATGTATGGTAGGTTTAAGTATTGTGATCTTTTTAATAGAAGAATAGAGTTATGGATTTGAATATAAGTTTTAGAGTTAAGATTGCATGGTTAAAATAGACAAGTATTATGTGATAGGAGAATGTCATCAAGTTTAGAAGGTAAATATTAGAAAATTGTGATTGGGATTGTTATTTTTCATGGATCTGAAGTGTTGGATCATAAAAGTTATTGATAGAAAAGTTGGGTTTGTGCGCTAAAAAATATAATGGGTAAATAAGGAATGATTACGTTAATGGGATGGTTGAGTGGTATGCATTGAAAATATGGTTTATGACAATAGACTTGGATGCCATAACATGTACAACTGAGGGTAGAAAACACACTCATTTGATGGGTGGATAAAATTAGTGTAGAATAACATTGATGAAAAGAGATTGACCCAATAGAAGTTGTTAAAATTATGCGTGAATAACAGGTTTAGCACCTCATTCAACACTCATGTGAATAAACTATTTCTTTTTTGCATGTTATCATTGACTGTTGCTTGTTATGCTTAGATAAATTTCTATGCTATCTACTCCACGTTGTTGGTGAAATGCCGACAGCAAATAACATGTAAGGGCATCTCCAACCGAACGCCAAACGAGCGTTTGACGTCATTCCTTCGCTCCAGCCGAACGCCAAAAAATCCTCCATTTGCTTGCGGGTGAACTGGCGTTGCACTGTTCACCCACGCCATTTTTCTCTGTCAACCGGAAAAATGCGGGAAAGGAGAAGGGCCGTTACCTTGGCGCAGAAGCAAAAAAATGGCGTTGGATTGGAGCAGCACCACGCCATTTTTGCTTTTTGCGGTATTTTGGCGTGAAAAATAGAGTTCTCGGTTGGAGATGCCCTAATGAGATGATTCTTCATGCTTCTGATTTAATTGCTTTCCAATCGGTTGATTAGTTTCTGAAATGAAAAAAAAAACCTCTCTTTATTACTTTCCTCTCCAATGTATTAAATAGTTTCCCATGCGATGCATATATGTCTGACCCTTTTTTTTTTCCCAGGGTGGATTGGTTCGTGAGAAATTATGGGATGTTCTGCTTAATGAGCGTGATGTAGTTATGGAGGAAGGTTTTCCAAATGCCACAGGCCGGGAACAATCAATAAAAGGAATGCGGAGCTCAGAGTTCTGTTTACATCCAGCAGGAGACACGCCAACCTCTTGTCGTCTTTTCGATGCTATTTTAAGCCTCTGTATACCGGTTATTGTTAGTGACAATATTGAGCTCCCGTTTGAAGGAATGGTGGATTACTCTAATTTTGCAATTTTTGTTTCAGTTAATAATGCTTTGCAGCCTGGTTGGCTAGCTGGTTATTTAAGGAACTTTTCGAAATATCAAAAGGATGGTTTTCGAAGGAACATTTCTAGTGTGCAACATATCTTTGAGTATGATAATGGTAGTCCTGGTGGTATTGGACCCGTTTCTTCAGATGGTGCTGTTAACAATATATGGAGGAAGGTCTATCAGAAGCTGCCAATGATCAAAGAAGCAATAATACGTGAAAAGAGGAAACCTGATGGTGTATCAATTCCTCTTCGATGTCATTGTATGTAACTGATTTGCTTCTTGGAACCAGAAGACACTTTTTGAGTAGGTGCAAACTCCAAAGACAAGAGAAGTAAAAAAAAAAGTGCAGAAAATTTTATTCCCTTCCCA
Organism: Dendrobium catenatum; assembly: GCF_001605985.2. Classification (NCBI taxonomy): domain Eukaryota; kingdom Viridiplantae; phylum Streptophyta; class Magnoliopsida; order Asparagales; family Orchidaceae; genus Dendrobium; species Dendrobium catenatum. The sequence continues at coordinate 26,456 of NW_021319555.1, forward strand.
TGATTACCGCAGTCTTGGGCTATTTAAAGCCTTTCATGAACAGGTTTAATCGGTTCAATTTCAGGTTTAGACCTGCTGGGGCATTACACGTTTAAAATTAATAAAATCAAGCTGATTCGACCTGGTTCAAGCTCTCTGTTTGATTAAAAACTGCAGGATCAGTTTAATGTTTTTGTGGACCGGCGGCTTTCTGAAATTCTGGACTGCAGGTTGCTATGTTCTGCTGAACCGGCAGTGAATGTGCTGCTGTCTGATTGATTTCGGCTGGCTGCTTTGCAGGTTGTCTAGTTATTTCTATTCAGTGCAATCTTGATATTGAAATGTGAAAATTATTGTTTCCTGCTATTTCTTAATGCACCTTTACATATTTAATAATTTTCTAAAGATTATGCAGATAATTGTTCAAAATTTGAATGGCAAAACGAGTTTCAGATTTAAGTATGAATGTTCTCAAGGTGCCACTAGTTTTGATATATTTTCTTTATATTTTGATTAATTTACAATTTATTAGCTTGTTTGTTTGCTTGGAGTTAGCAAATTTAGTAGAATGGTGAAGGTAATCCACCCAAGCTGATTGGTCGAGGAAGGTTCCTTAAAAATGTGTTATATCTATATTAAGATTTAAGATATTGAATTCATATTTTTTAAATACGATTTTTTTTCTTATATTTCCTTGCAAATGTCTCAACTTTTTCTTTACATATTCTATATTTTCTGTAATGGTTATGCAAATTCTTGTTCAGGACATCATAATCAAATTTTTTCATGCTTCACCTGTCCTTATGACAAAACTATCTACCGTGTCAATACTATCCGGTATGTGTCACAACAATTGTTATTGTTACTATGTGTACGAAGAAAATTATTAGGCATTTAATTTTTCTTTTCGGAGAATTTCTCTCTCACGCGTCTATTTCTTTGTTAATGATTTCAGAGTTGCCTAGTATATTTTATTTTCAGGTGAAGCACGATATACAATCTACAAAATTGACATTGGTTCAGGCAAACACATTGACTTCTATAGGTAATTTCTCATCAATGTTAGTTGGTGCTTAGTGCCTCAAATATTGGTCAAGCATATTGTCTTGGGTTTGTCTGATGGTTTTAATAACAGTGAAGGAATTGAGAGATAACATGAAAATAAATTAATTTAATATTTTATTTTTTTAAATGATTATACTAGATTATTTTAAGAAATATTTTTGAAGAATGTATCTGTATTTGTGGAGAGTGTTAAGCATTGAAGTATAAATTAGATGTAGATAAAATTTTATATCAAAACATTAACAACAAATTTTTTAATTTTTATCAATTAAACCACCTCACACACACAAAATATATTTTTCATGCTTTTTAATTTTCCAAAAAAAAAAAAAAAAAATGGTAAGCAATTCGATATGATACTATAATTAATATGTAATTTGGTGGCATCATACTACGCAGGAATTTTATGTATTGAAATTTGCTGATAACAACAAATATAAATTATTTATAGTTTGTTTGTACTTATATGATTAAATATTAGTAGTTCAAACTTCAAATCATGAAAGTTTTTAATCACAGTTAATGCGTTTTGCACTGTTAAATAAATTAATCCGTAGGTTGGAAGAAGCACTGAAGTTTCTACTTAATTTTAGTCCTTTCATATAGCCCTTCTTCTAAGTGTTGTATTATCTCTGTCTTAATAATGATTGGCTATTCATATGTTGATTTGAAGATAACTAATTAATAATGAGAAAAATATTTTATTTCAGGAAATAAGCATATACATGAAAAGGTTAAAGTAGCTCCAATAAAAGATAAGAGAGTCACCTTAGATAGTTTGGTCGGCCTTTCGATGACCCGGTTAGGAAAGTAGATGCATTAGATTTGACTTATGTTAAGAAAGGTAGATGTAGATCTAAAAAGACTTGGTTAGAAAATATTAGAGATGGCCTTTCTTTATTAAATTTAAATAAAAATTTGACTCTTAACAGGACAAAATGGAGAAAAAGGATTCATGTTGCCGACCCCATGTAGTGGATAAAGACTTGATGTAGTAGTTGTTTGTTGTTGTTGATATCCTTTGTTTAGTTTGGGAATGTTTTTGTATGTTTATTTTCTTAGGAAATGATCCCTTTAATCCTTCTTTATAACTTAGGGAGTCATTTGAGATTTTTTAGAGTGTGTAGTTGGGTAGGTCACGAGTGCTAAGGGGTTAACAGGGAGAGGAATGCATTTTTAGATTATGTTACCATGGATTCTTTTTGTTATTTAACCATTGCTTGTCACAAATCATGTTTTACCGTTACCTACATCATTGCTCCTGTAAAGTATGTTCATTTGCAATTGCTTCCCCTCACCACGCACACAATCTATATATATATATATATATATATATGTATATATATGATCAGCTTTCCAAGTTAACCTTTCTTTTTGGGTGGACTGCAAGGGGGGCATACACTTCAAGATAGGGAGTAGTAAACTGCAGCAATACCTGATGGAAATAGGAAGTGCTGTGAGTAGTGATAAATAATTTCGTATGTGCTGATTGAAAAATGGGCCAAGTTGAAACCTTGTAATAATGAGTTAGATCTCGAGAACTTTTTATCCAATGGATTCCGTTCTTATTGTAGTCGATATCAGAAGCATGTTTTATTGAAAATTTGAAATGACCATGGAAACGAAAGCTATGAATTAATACACATGAAATATATGCCCAATGAACACCATTTTTTAAAACCCTTACTTTTTTAAAGGTTTTCATGCTTTTTATTATACAAAAGGCAAAATGATACATATATGTGGTAGGTTTAAGTATTGTGAATCTATTTTATAGAAGAAAGGAATTCTAGATGAGAATATAAGTTTTAGAGTTAAGATGGTATAGTTAAAATGAAGAAGTATTATGTGACGAGGATGTCTTCGAGTTCAAAAGGTAAATATTATGAAAGTATGAATAGGATAGCTATATTGTATGAATAGGATAGCTATATTGTATGGGTCCAAGGTGTTGAGTCTTAAGAAGGCATTGATGGCAAAGTTGGGTCCAATATAAATATGAATGTTAAGATGGTTGCTAAAAATAAAAATGAGTAAATATGGAATGGGGGTACATTAATGGGATGGTTGAGTGGTATGTATTGAAATAAGGTAGTTCACAATAGACTTGGAGGACATGCATATGTACAATTGAGGGTAAAAAATGCACTTATTTAATGGGTGGATAAAATTAGTGTAGAATAAGTGGGGAGGAGAAGAGATTGGCCTAATGTATCATTTGATAGAAGTTGCTAAAATTATTTGAGAATAAAAGGTTTAGCCCTCTTAGCACCTCATTCAACACTCATATGAGAGAATAAAATTAAGGCTAATGATGATTATGACCCCTATTTCCTGGCATGTTATCGTTGACTGCTGTTTGTCAGGCTTAGGTATCTTTCTATGTTATCTGCTCCACGTTGTTGGAGAATTGCCAACAGTAATAACATGTGATGAAATGCTTCTTCATAATTCTGATTTAATAGCTTTCCAATCGCTTGATTAGTTTCTAAAAAGAAAAGAAATAAAAATGTAGCTTTCTTTAGGTAGTCGATAGTCAGTGTAGAACTTGTCGAATAATCACGACATGAATTCTTTTTCCGATGACCCAGTTAGGAAAGTTTTAGAAAGCACTTGTAGATCTCAAGTATTTCCTATCAATCTTCAGAAAACAGCGAGAATTCTTCACAAAAATCCGCACAAAACCACAAAAACAGTAGATATTTGTATTATTTGAAGAAAGGAAAATGGAAAATAGCAAGATACAATTGATCATCTATTCGAGAAGAGGATCAATCTCTCCCAAATCTCTAGACGCCGCTAGAGCCCAAAGAAAAACCTAAATCTAGGAGATCTCAAATTTCAACCAAATTCAAGATACCCTAACCCTAGGAAAACAAACTATTTAATGCTACAAATCAAAAGGAAATCCCTAAACAATCCCTACATTCAAATTTCCCTCCCAATTTCCTCAAAAAAACCTTCCAAAATGGTCCCCTAAGCTTTGGCGGCCCGATCGGCCTACGCAACAGGCAAATTCTTTGCCTATTCTCCGCCTGAGCCGGTCCCATGTGGACCGGCTGGATCGGCCCAATGGACCGGTCTAACAGAAAGTTGAGGTATTAGATTTGTCTTATGTTAAGAAAGGTAGAGATAAACCTAAAAAGACTTGGTTATAAAATATTAGAAATGATATTTCTTTCTTAGATTTAAATGAGAATTTGACTTTTAACAGGGCACAATGGCGAAAAAGGATTTATATAGCCGACCCTACGTAGTGGGACAAAGGCTTGATGTTGTTGTTGTCGTCTTTATTACTCCACTCACCAATGTATTTAATATTTTCCCATGCGATGCATTTATCTTTGACATGTTTTTCCCAGGGTAGATTGTTTCGTGAAAAATTATGGGATGTTCTGCTAAATGAGCATGATCTTGTTGTGGAGGAATGCTTTCCAAATTACAGACAGGGAACAATTCATTAACGAAATACAGAGTTCAGAGTTCTGTTTACATCCAGCGGGAGACATGCCACCCTCTTATTGCCTTTTCTATGCTGTTTTAAGCATATGTATACCTGTTATTGCCAGGAGAAATTATTTTGTGCAGACATCGGACGGGAGAACCGTCTGGTTTAAGCTTAGGTACCGAGGCTCGGTACCTAGCTCGGTACCGGACATGACACATTTTCATTGGAGTCTGAACTCCGTACAGAATAATTTTTCCATTGCCAGTGAAAATATTAAGCTCCCCTTTGAAGGAATGGTGGATTACACCGATTTCGCAAATTTTGTCTCAGTTTACAATGCTTTGCACCTGGTTGGCTGGCTGGTTATTTAAGGAACTTTACCAACTATCAGAAGAATCAGTTTCGAAGCAAAATGCCTAGTGTTCAACATATGTTTTCAGTATGATAGTCGTAATCCTGGTGGTGTTGGAGCTTTTTCTTCAGATGGTGCTGTTAACAATAAAGTCAGGAAGGCCAATCAGAAGCTGCCTATGATCAAAGTAGCAATAACACGTGAAAAGAGGAAACCTGAAGGTATGTCTACTCTTTTCCGATGTCATTGCATGCAACCCAACTTATTTCTATTCAGTGCAATATTGATATAGTACTGAGAAATTTATTGGTTTCCTGTTCTTTCCTAATGGACCTTTACATATTTAACAATTCTCCAAAGATTATGCTGATAATTGTTCAAATATTTAAATTGGAAAACAAATATATCTCATATTTTTAGTATGGATGTCGTCAAGGTGCTTCTACTTTCGATATATTCTTTATACTTGATCATTTACAATATATTAGCTTGTTTGTTTTCTTAAAATTTGCAATATCAGAAGATTGTTGAAGGTAATCCAGACAAGCTGATTAATCAAAGAAGGTATTTGCGTTAAAAATGTATTATATATATATATATTTCCCCTCAAATGTCTGACACCTTTTTCTGATATGTTCTATATTTTTTTGTAATGGTCATTCAAATTCTTGATCAGAACATAATAATCGAATTTTTTCATGCTTCAGCTGTCCTTAGGACGAATTTTTATTCTATCCAGTGAATGTACGCAGATGAAGGTTCAATTTTAGGCAAAAAAGCGTCTGTACCGAGTTTTTTTCAGTGTACCGAGTTTTTTCAAAAAACTCGGTACAGGCGCTTTTTTACCTAAAACCGAACCTTCCTCTGCGTACGTTCACTGGAATACTGGATAGAATAAAAGTTCCCTTAGGACAAGGCTATCTACTGTGCCAATACAATCCGGTATGTGTCACAAAAATTTCATAGTCAAATGCAGAAATCTCTCTAAAAAGAGCTCTGGATCACTAAGACATTCCATTAATATATTCATAATTGTGATATCAGTAGAAATTTTGAATTCTTTGTTAGCCTTCATGAATATTAATTTGGAAGTTTCATCCAGACATAATTTTGATACTAATCAAATACTATGGTTTTATTTGGAATAATTTTTTAAATTATTTTTTAAATTAATTTTTTAATATAAATTTTTTTTTGAATTATAAATTTTTATATTAGTAGAAATATGAAACGAAAGGAGAAATAGGAAGCCAATTGAGGGAATGAAGTGATGAGTTTTTAAAAAATCCCAATTTTTTTTTGTCGGGTGTAACTAGAGTTAATGGATCGGGTTATTTTTTTACACCCCTAAATTTTAGTTTCATTAAAATGATAAGTTTTGTTATATTGAAAAAAATTCTCATATGAAATCCTATAATAGAAGGAGAAAAAGAGAGTGAGAATGCCCGTCTTTTTTCTTATTGTAAGACACTTAGACCTAATGTTCACAATACGAGATTTCATTTCTCTCAGCCAGTTATATAAATAAAATAATATTTTTGTTATTACATCTAACTTTTTATGCTGTTTAATATATCTACATTCTTTTGAACTTTAATGTGTAAGTGGATAAAAAAAAGGAAGGGTGTCACTCTAATTTGCTTTAGATCATCTAACTATGATCTTATTAGACTATTTTCTACATTTTAAAAATGGTATTAAATGTTGTTTAAATTTTAAATAATAATAATTATTTCTTATCTAAATAGCATTTCAAATTTCCAAAGAACTTTGACAAAAGATAGAATAATTATATGTACTTACAAGAACTTTTTTTTTATATAATAAATATTTATCCCTGAAAAAATTATCTAATAAAGTTATAACCCACAGTGTAGGTAGGGGGCGTAAGTGAGTCAGGCCAATAGGGACGGATTCAAGATTTTTTAATGTTGAGGCACAAATCATTGAAATAAATAAATAAAAATTTCAACCATTTTCATTCGGGCTTGAGACCAGCATTAATGGTTTTACTTTTTTTAAAAAATAGTTAGTTTTATTATAAAAAAGATAAAAATATATGATAAATAAAAAAACTTACATATTATTTATAAAATTCTCTTGTTGAGTCTTCATTTTTGAAATCTTTGCGCAATCACTTCATTGTCAATATTATTAAATATATTCTTCTCAATATAAGTAAACAATCATTCATCCATGAATTTCTCATACAATTGTGTAGACAATTCTTTATAATGCTTATTGTAGAAAATGCTCGTTCGACTATTGCTGTAACAATTGATAATATCATAGCAAACTTTATAAGTAAGAACACCAAATTATAAATATTTTTTTTTGTTTTTGTTTTTTTTAATCCAAAAGAGACTTCTATAAAATAAAAATGAAGAAAGAGTACAAACTGGTGTATGAAAACAAACCTACTCCTCCCAAAACAAAAAACAAAAAGGGAGAAGATATCAACGATGAAAGCATTTCATACACGACTATAGATAGGGGAACAACCAAAAAGAAAGTAAAAGGACCCACTCAAGTGAGAAGGAGAGCCTCAACATTGGTTTGCAGTGGGTATAAGAAAGATAGAACCCAAGGTAAACCAATGGAGGAGGCAGCTCAATGACCACTTGAGAGGACCAAGTCCCCACCTGTAAAATCTATAGAAGTCTTCTTCCTCTTCCTCAGAGTCGTGACAACATGTCCAAGATGAAGAAGTTCCTTGGAGAAAAGTGCATTTGATATCTTGGGCTGTTGCTTCCTAAGATTAAGTATATGATCAGAAGTTTCTTCAAGTTGTTGAACTTTAGAGGCTATGAACTTAATAGAAGGTTGGGTTTCTTTAGGCATGACAGCTTGTTCCTTCTTGGCCTTGCTCTTAACTTTTGTGGTCACCACATTCCAAGAGCCAAGAGCATGTTCCTCCTCAAGAGTGTCAAGGTGCTGCTCCATGCTGGCACTATCCACCAGTAGGGGGGTCACTATTTGAGGGATGGTGTGTGAGAACTGAGCAGGTTCGTCTATACAAATTGAACAAGTGCAAAAATCATCTGTATGAACCGTCTGTATGAACTGAAGAAGTGCAATTCGGAGCCGATAGTGCTTGTACGAAAATCAATTATCGTACGTACGATCTGCGTCAAGAGGTGTTAGTACCGATACGAAAATCAATTATCGTCTGTACGATTTGCGTCCAGAGGCGTTAGTACCGGAACGAAAATCAAATATCATCCATACGATCAGCGTACAGAGGCGATCGTACCAGTACGAACGTAAAATATCGTCCGTACGAATGTAGTTTGAAGAGAAAAAGAGAAGGAAAGAGGAAGAAAAGTCGTGTTTTGGGCGACTTCGGTTCATTTTCGTCCATCGTCGCAGCTGAGAAAGTTGATCGACTCCAGGTAATGCACATTATGCATATCTCAATTTTCAAAAATGTGAATTTTGACGAATATTCTGATTAAAATTTTATTTCTGTTAGCGAAAAACAGGTATATTTTTGCACGGGTAAACTTTTATTGCGTAACTTTTGATATGTTATAGAAATGGTGATTTTACGCGTTTTGAGTATTTTCTGGAAATTTTTCACCAAGTATTCTAAATTCTACTAGGTTTTTATCTAATAGAAAATTTTTAGGATGTTGAAAAATATTGCTTCAGTACAATGAAAGTTTTAAAATGATGTTTTACACGATCTCTGGTAATTTGATAAATTTTTGAAACTGTGACTTTTGATCTGTCAAATTTTATGTTGTCTGCCGTTATACAATCTGACGACATTTTGATATATGTCTGATTTCTCTGAATCTGATATGATTTGAATGATGTTAGAAGGGAGTTATAAGGGGCCAAAATCCTTTGAGATTATGTCTATATCAGGAAAAGGAGGCATAAGAAGCCAGAATCCTTTGAGATTCTATATAGGTCTGGGAAAATAAAAATGTGATATGATCTGAATAACTATATATATCTGATAAGTTTTGGTGCTTTAAGCATAAAGGGAGACATAAGAGGTCAGAATCATTTAAGATTCTATCTGGGTCTAGGAAATCTGATCTGAACTCTGATTTGAACTCTAATTTGAAATGTGATCTGAAATGTGATTTGAACAATTCTGTGATACGAATTTGATTTAGTTCTTATGTATTTATTATTTGATTCCATATGATTATATGTTCTGTACGAATATCAAAATTATATTTGATTATCTTATTTCTGTACGATTGTCCAAATTCTTTGTGTATATCTGGATTTCTGATGAATATCTGAATTCTATTTGATTATATGATTTATGTATGGCTATCTGAATAAATTGATTCTAAAGCTTTTATGAAGTGTTTTGAAATGAGAAAATTTGAGAATTTAGATCGGCTAGTATGATCTTTCTGAGCTGTTATCTCACTGTGATTTTCTTCATGATTTTCAAGTTTTGACTTAGACGTTCAGGATCTGATCTGAAGTTATAAGTAATTTTGTACTTTTAATTTTTGTACAATTATGGCTAGTTTACTGTTCATTTATGTACTTTCTATCTGTAGTCATGCACTGTAATGTACATGATTATTTTGGTGAATGAAAAAAAAAATTGTAGATGATTTTTATGTATTCAGATTTAATAGTGCTCCGTGATTCAGTTTTATTTCAATGTATATTGGAAGAAAGTTCTGAAAGCAATTCCAGAACTAGATCCTGGGGTACATCCGTCGCGACTCAACTCGATGGGGTCTGTCCCGGTCGGGTTGGGTCATGACAATTCGTGGTATCAGAGTAATAGTTTTGGAATTGAATCGTAAGACATAGATATATGAATTGATCTGTAAGTCTGGTGGAGTAGTTTCAGTATGTCTGGGTTTTTATTATTTTTGTTTTATGTGTATAATTGTGCATTATGTGTTTAGATGGGTAGAGTGCTAGTCAAGTATCTCCTATGAATAGTTTTGCTCCAGTAGTTGGTTCATATACAATTTCCCAGTTTGCTACATTAATAACCCAAATGATGGGTGATGCACAAAACAAAGTTTTTGTTGTCAGATCTGAGGATGTAGATAGACATCTACAAATGTTTATGAGATTGAAGCCTCTGAGATTTGAGGGCACTGTTGAGCCAAGAGCACCAGAGGATTGGTTAAGGAGGCTAAAAAAGATATTTGACGGTATGCAATGTCCTCATGATAGAAAGGTACCATTAACAATTTTTATGTTGGATGGTGAAGCAAAATGCTGGTGGATGGGCTAGCATGAGGAGAAATTTCAAGGTAAATTGAACTCTTTGATTACTTGGAAAGAGTTTTCTTAAGTGTTTAGAGCATGATTTATACCCCCTTCTGTACGACAACAAATGCAGTAGACTTTTCTGAGATTGATTTAGGAGAGTAAGACAGTTATGCAGTATGAGGCAGAGTTTACTACTTTGGCAAGATATGCTCCACAGTTGGTTAGTACTCATGCGGAGAAGTGTTATAGATTTCTGAGGGGATTACGAGATAGTTTGAGGCAATCCCTGGTAGCATTTTATATTTCTGATTTCTCTGAGCTTGTAGAGAGAACTTGACTGATAGAGAATGATCTGATGGCTACTCAGCAGTGGTGGATTGCTAGTAGAAAGAGATTCGGTTGTGATACTTCAGGTAGTGGTTTTTCTACGAAGAAGAATAAATTTTTACGTGGAGATTCTAAAAGAAGTGGACAGTTAATAACTACTGCAGTTTCTGGCAGTGGCAGTGTGGCCAATTCAGGTTCAGTCAGTAAGGCACCTGTGTGTCAGAATTATGGACGGTGACATTTTGGCCAGTGTTACAGGATGACTTTTTAGTGTTTCAGATGTGGTCAGACAGAACATCAGATATCAGAATGTCCACAAGTCGGATTTGACCGACGATCCAAGTCTAGATCAGAGAGCTTTGTCAGGCCAGCAGGAAGGCCAAGGAAAGTCCCTCCTCGTAGTGTTTTTGAAGGATCCTCTAGTATAGTTGGTGGTTCGGGTTCAATAGCAAGGAGACCACCTAGTGGTAATCAGAAAGAGTATGGTAGTTATGTAGCTCCGACTCCAGTTCAGCCACATGTGTACAGTTTGAATCAGCAAAAGAGTATGGTAGTTATGTAGCTCCGACTCCAGTTCAGCCACATGTGTACAGTTTGAATCAGCAAAAGGCTCGAGATGCTCCAGATGTTGTGACAAGTACGGGTTACATTTCTGAACACCCTTGTCGTGTTTTGTTTGATTATGGAGCTAGTCATTCGTTTATTTTCGAGCGCTGTTTTGATGCATTACAACTAGCTTTAGTTACATTACATGTTTAACTTTCTGTTATTTTGCCGGTTGGAGATAATCTGATAGCCAAAAAATTTAGTTTATGTGAAATTAAAATTTTTGATAAGAAGTGGAAGTCTTATTTGATTTTATTGCCGATTTTTTCGTATGATATTGCTTTGGGTATGAATTGGCTGAGTCTGTATGAGACTCAAATTGATTGTCTGAAGAAGCAAGTTACCTAGTTTATGGACAGTGAAAGTTGTGTATTTCATGGATTAAAAGGTATTTTATCATGCCTAATTTCTGCTTTGGAAGTAAATAAATTATGGAAGAAGGGTTGTATGGTATTTCTGGCATCAATTCGGGATATGAATATAGATACAGGTTCTATTTCTGATATCCCGGTAGTACGAGGTTTTTCTGATGTATTCCCTGAGGAGTTAGTCGGTTTGCCTCCGGATAGAGATGTGGAGTTCTGTATTGATGTATTTCCGGGTACAGCCCCGATATCTAAAGCTCCATATAGAATGGAACCGAAGAAACTTGTGGAGTTAAAGGTTTAGCTTCAGGAGTTGGTTGGTAGAGGATTTGTTTGTCCAAGTGTTTCTTCATGGGGAGCACCTGTACTATTTATGAAGAAGAAGGACGGTATAATTTGTATGTGTGTGGATTATAGAGAATTGAATAAAGTCATAATCAATAATAAGTATCCATTGCCACAGATTGATGATCTATTTGATCAGCTTGTTGGATCTTCTGTATTCTCAAAGATTGATCTACTATTTCATTACTATCAGGTGAATGTGAGAGAAGCTGATGTGATGAAAATAACTTTCAGTACTTGGTAGGGACACTACGAGTTTTTTATCATGCCATTTGGAGTGACTAATGTCCTAGCTATTTTTTATGGATATGATGAACAAAGTGTTCAAAGATTATCTTGATTAGTTTGTGATTGTCTTTATAGATGATATTTTGGTATATTCTGCTTCTGAAGAAGAGCATGCCAGATATTTGAGAAGTGTATTAGAGACTCTGAGACAACATCAGTTGTATGCAAAATTCGTCAAATGTGAATTTTGGCTTAAGAGCATTTCTTTTCTGGGCATTTAGTGAGCGGTGAAGGTATTTCTGTTGATCCCCAAAAAATTCAAGCAGTTGCTAGTTGGCCAAGACCTATTACGGTGTTTGAGATATGCAGTTTCTTGGATATGACCGGATATTATAGGAAGTTTGTGAAGATATTTTTTTCAGATTTCTGCACCTTTAACGAGACTAACACAGAAGTTGGTAGCTTTTGTTTGGACACTGGAGTGCGAAGCTAGTTTTTAGAGATTGAAAGATTGTTTAACTTCTGTTACAGTCTTAACACTTCCCTCTGGTTCAACAGGATTTCAAGTATTCAGTGATGCTTCACTGAAAGGTTTGGGATGTGTTTTGATGCAGCATGATTGGGTAATAGCTTATGCTTCGAGATAGTTGAAACTCCATGAAAGAAACTATCCGACGCATGATTTAGAATTAGCTGCTATTGTATTTGCTTTATAGATTTGACATTATTACTTGTATGGCGTTAGTGTGAGGTTTTCACATATCATAAGAGTTTAAAGTATATATTTACTTAGAAGGATTTGAATTTGAGGCAAATAAGATGGCTTGAGTTAATTAAGGAATATGATTTGACTATTCAATGTCAACCTGATAAGGCTAATATGGTGGAAGATGTTCTGAGCAAGAAGTCTTTTGAATTATCAGGTATACAACTCACTTCTGATAAATATCTGATAAGGGTGCAAACGAGTCGAGTCGAGCTCGAGCCGAAGACTGTTCGAACCTAGCTCGTTTAATGTGCAGGCGGCTCGAACTCGAGCTTGAGCTCGACTCGAGTCAAGAACTCGAGCTCAAGCTCGACTCATGTGTCTGAAACCCAAGCTCGTATTGAGCTCGTTAGCTCGAGCTCGATTAGTCAGCTCGAGCTCGACTCGAGCAAAAGCTCGATTACAAGCATGAATTAAAAAATTTTAATGATTTTTTTATATTAAAAATGATATTTTTAATAATTTTTTTTTTTAATTTTTACCCATTAAAAAAACGTATTATTAGTTTCTTAAAAAAATATTGTTATCTCTACAAAAATTATTTTAAAAGATATAAAAAAGCACATGAAAACATACATCAATATATTCTAACATTACTAGAATTGGAGATTGATAAAATTTCATTAAAATATTACTAGAGAATGACTTAATTTATTCTCCATATATTCCAACAATAAAACAAATCATTGGCAGCCATTCCAATAGCATGACTTTGCAATCTCACGATAGTGAATGACTTTGCAATCTTACGGTAAAGCTTGTGAAATAGTTAAGAAGTTGGAATTTTTAACATCACCATCATGACTTGTATTTTTCTCACATCAACACCAGCTATTTCACCAGCTTGCAGGAGAGTGTTAGGGTTTTACTCCCGCCGCCAGCTTCCCGGTTTTGTTCTCTCTCTTCTCCCTCCTCCTCCGGCTCTTGCCGAAGGTTTTTCCCCATTTTTTATTCTGACTCTTCCATGGAGGCTCTCTCTACCAAGGACTTTCCTCCGCTATCCTATGCAGGGGGGGCCTCTTCCTCCACGCCTGCTCGTATCTGGAAAAATATTGTTGTGGAATCGGACCCCATATCTAAGGATCTTCCACTCTCTTTTCTTCCCCTGGAGCCTGAAATTATTCTGTTTGTCAGTGATAGGCTTGTTAAAGGGGCGAAAAACTGGAATATGTGCTTGGTGGTCTACTCGATTGGAAGGAGGCCTTACTATGAAGCTCTTTTAGGAGCTATACGCAAAACCTGGACTTTAAAAGGTTCGATGCAACTATTATATCTTTCCGATGATTTTTTTCTTCTCCGTTTTACCACGACGGAAGACTACGAAATGGTCTGGTTTAAGGGGGTATGGTTTTTCTTGGGTAGACCTTTTCTTCTTCAGAAGTGGTCGCCAAAATTTTGTCCCAAGCGTGAAAACTTTACCTCCATCCCAATCTGGGTAAAAATACATTATCTTCCTTTGGTCTACTGGAACTCCGAAGGTATCTCTCGCATAGCCAGCAAGATTGGCATCCCGTTCGCTGTGGATTCCCTCACAGCTCAGCGAACCCGCCTCACGTTTGTCCGAGTCTGTATCCAAGTTGACGCAGATGCTACTTACCCAGAAGAATCCCGATATCTATTGATGATGATGTTTTTAGTCTCAAAATTCAGTATGAATGGAAGCCATCACCCTGCGAGCACTGTAAATCCCTGGTACACTCCACATCCTTTCGTCCCACAAAATCGGAGACAACTCCTTTGACCGCTCCCACTGTCCCACCGACTTCTACCATTGCTCGTGGTCAAAGTAAGAGCAGAAGGCCTCAAGGTAGAAATGCTCCTTCCTCTTCTACCATTCCCCCTACTATAATCCCTTCTTCTATCATTCTTTCTGGTCACCATTCCATAGCTCAGCCACCTTCTTCGTCTACTCTGGAACCTCCCCTGGTTCAGAATAATCCTGTTTCATCAACCCCACAGCTTCCCCCGCATACCAACAGTCACAGCCTACATAAATTGCTACCTCTTCCTAACAATCCTCCTCCTTCCACAATTCCTCTGGTGGAAACCCCAGCCTCCAATATCCCGAATCTAAATTCTCCACAGGGTAATACCTCATCATCTACCTCCACCTCCATACCAACCTTCAAATCTTCACCACCTAAAGTCCACTCCCCCAATAAATTTGATGCTATGCATTTGTTAGAGGAAGAACATGACAATTCGGCTGAATGTTCTAATATGGATACATACCAAATAGCTCGGGTTAAAGAAAAAGACAGCCCAAACTCAATCGGGTAAGCCTCTCAAAAACTATGGGGGTAGATTTAGGTAGATTTAGTCTAAATCCTAGCTAAATCTTGCAATCAAATATCCCCTAAAGATCAAGAACTAAATAATTGAAGCAAAAGGCAAATATGAAAAGAAGTCTTGAAACTCCTATTCTGAGCACATTAGAGAAGCTCAAAAATATATTCATGAGAGAAAATAAAAATCTGAAACATATATCACAACTCAAACTGCATCATCTTCTTATCAAAACTCCAGCACACACTTCTTAAACACAAAAAAGCAAGAAAATAAAAAACTGAAATACAGTAGGAATAGAAAAACTTGATTCAAAGAAACAAAATCCATTTCATCCAATTAATCTGAAAACCAAACAGAACCTTAATAAGAATCTCACCTTCAAAATATTGGGAACGAACACCACGTGGGCCTTGTTCTGCAACAACAAGACGGTGACTCGAGCAACTCCCTAGATGCTGCTCACAGCCGACTCACACTCTCACAGTACCAGAGGAAGAAGCAGAACTTCAGGAAAAAAAAAGAGCACAAGCAAAACTTCAGGAAAAACAAAAGAAGATTGAAGAACAAATAAGCAATTGATAGGACTCCTAAAACACATACGGACCTAATCGGAGCAGCTGGTAGCTCGAGTACCGGAGGAACGAAGCCAAGAAGCGATGCCTTAGCTCACGAACGGGAAGGATGCCTCACGCCTTAGCCGCACTCTACGTCTTACGATTTACGAACCAAGCAGTAGTAGACCGTCTTTCGTTAGGTATTTACTTAACCTACGGACGACGGATGTCCAGTTTAACTTTTCACCCGGTCTGAAAATCCCGCTCAGACTTAATTCTCAAACCGCCCGCTCAGCTTCAATTCACAAATTTCAAATTGACGGCTTTTAAACGGGTCGGCTCAACGAGCGCTCGAGCTGAACAGAGCCTGACTCGAACTCGAGCTCTATAATACAAGAGCTCAAATTTCTGCTCGAGCTCGAGCTTGATACTCGATAAGCTCGACTTACGAGCTCGTTAACGAGTCGAGCTCGAGTCAGCTCACGAGTCGGCTTGACTCGTTTGCACCCCTAGTTACTGATACGAGATATGGAAAGACTGCGATTGGAGGTGATTTTTTCTACTAATGGGGATTCTGGTATAGTGACTCAGATGATCATTCAGCCATCTTTAAAAGAAAAGATTCATGAATCTCAGAAATCAGATTCAGAATATTTGTAGTTGATTGATCGGATCAAATCTGGTAAAAAATCTGAACTACGAGTTTCTGATTCTGGTATTATTTTTTGTAAGAATAGACTTTGGGTTCCTATATATGGAGATTTGAGAAAAGAAATTATGCACAAAGCTCATTATTCAGGCTATACTATTCATCCAGAAAGTAGTAAAATGTATGGAGATATGAAAATTTTATTTTGGTGGCCTGAATTAAAAAAGGACATAGCAGAGTTTGTTTTTAAATGTGAAGCCTGTCAATTAGTAAAGGCAGAGCATCAGCGATCGGGAGGTCTTTTGCAGTCGTTGCCCATTCTTGAGTGGAAATAGGAAGAGGTAACAATTGATTTTGCTATGGGTTTCCCTAGATCGAAGCAAGGACATAATGCCATTTAGGTTGTTGTCGATCGTTTAACGAAATTTGCTCATTTTCTTCTGATTAGACAGACATATTCGGTGGAAAAGTTAGCACAGATTTATGTTAAAGAGATGTCAGATTACATGGTGTATCGAAAGTAACTGTGTCTGTTCGGAATGACAAGTTTACCTCAAGACTATGGAGAGGTATTCAGCAAGTATTAGGTACGAAGTTGCATTTCAGTACGGCTTTTCATCCGCAGACTGATGGACGGTTTGAAATAACTATTCAAGTACTATAAGTTCTTCTGAGATTATGTGTTTTAGATTTTGAAGGTAGTTGAAAAGATCATATCCCATTGATAGAGTTTTCATATAATAATAGTTATCAGTCAAGCATTGGTATGGCACCTTATGAAGCTTGTATGACAAAAAAGTTTAGAACTCCTTTGACTTTGACAGAAGTGGGAGATAGACAAGTGATGAGTTCAACTTTTGTGAAAGATACTGTGACGAAGATCAATATGATTAAAGAAAGGTTAAAATCTGCACAAGATAGACAACATAAATATTACAATCAAAAGCACAAATTGGTTGAATTTCAGGTTGGTGACTTTGAATATGTCAAAGTCAGTCCAATGAAAGGTGTTAGCAGGTTTGGAAGAGTAAGCAAGCTCAGTCCGAGGTATGCCGAACCTTTTGAAATCATTGAAAGAATTGATAATTCTGCTTACATGTTATTATTGTCTTATTAGATGTCTGATGTACACAATGTGTTTCATGTATCATCTTTGAGAAAGTGGATATCTGATTCTGGAAAGAGAATGTATGCTGACGATGTTGAGGTTCAGGGAAATCTATAGTACATAGAAGAGAATGAAAAGATTTTGGCATTTGATGTAAAAAAGTTAAGAAGTAAATAGATCCCTATGATTCAAGTACAGTGGAAATTCAGAACTGCCAGGAGGCTACCTAGGAGAAAGAATCTGAGATGAGGCAGTGGTATCCAAGTCTATTCTGACTCAATTTGCTTGGGAAATTTTGAAGACAACATTTTTCTTAAGGTGGGTAGATTGTGAGAACCCTCGAATTTCAAGATTTTTGGTGCATGTTCTTTTATACGAACTGAACAAGTGCAGAAATCTTCTGTACGAACTAAAGAAGTGCAATTCATAGCCGATAGTATCATTACGAAAATCAATTATCATCTGTACGATTTGCGTCCATAGGCGTTAGTACATATACGTAAATCAAATATCGTCTGTACGATCAGTGTACAGAGGCGATCGTGTACGAACGTAAAATATCGTTCGTACGAATGTGGTTTGAAGGCAACGCAGGTCCGATCGTAAATGTTCGTCCTTGCGATCTCAAAATATTTTTTATATATATTAAGAACTATTTGATCATTTTGAGGAGACAGAAAGGGCTGGAGAGAGAAAGAGATGGAAAGAGGAAGAAAAGCTGCATTTTGGGCGACTTCGGTTCATTTTTGTCCGTCGTCACATTTAAGAAAGTTGATCGACTCCAGGTAAGACACATTATGCCTATCTCAATTTTCGGAAATATGAATTTTGACGAATATTCTGATTAAAGTTTTATTTCCGTTAGCAAAAAACGAGTATATTTTTGCACTGGTAAAACTTTTACCGCTTAACTTTTAGTATATTATAATAATGATGATTTTACGCATTTTGAGTATTTTCTAGAAATTTTACACCGACAATTCTGAATTCTATGGGGTTTTTATCGAATAGAAAATTTTCGGGATATTACAAAATATTGTTTCAGTACAATTAAAGTTTTGAAAAGATGTTTTACATGATCTCTGGTAATTTGGTAAATTTCTGAATCTATGACTTTTGATCCGTTGAATTTTATGTTGTCTGCCGTTATACAATCTGACGACATTTTGACATATGTCTGATTTCTCGGAATCTAGTATGATTTTATGTTTGATATGATTTGAATGAAGTTAGAAGGGAGTTATAAGGGGCTAGAATCATTTGAGATTCTATTTGTGTTAGGGAAGGGATGGATAAGGGGCTAGAATCCTTTGATATTATGTCTGGGTCTGAGAAAATGAAAATGTGATCTGATCTGAATAACTCTGTATATTTGATAAGTTCTGGTGCTTTAAGCACAAAGGGAGGCATAAGGGACCAGAATCTTTTAAGATTCTGTCTAGGTCTGGGAAATCTGATTTGAACTCTAATTTGAAAAATGATCTGAAATGTGATTTGAACGATTCTGTGATACGAATTTGATTTAGTTCTTATGTATCTGTTATTTGATTTCTTTTGTATCTGTTATTTGATTTTGTATGATCATCTGTTCTGTATGAATATCGGAATTCTGTTTGATTATCTAATTTATGTACGATTGTCTGAATTTTGTGTGTATATCTGAATTTTTTATGAATATCTGAATTATGTCTGATTATATGATTTGTGTATGACTATCTAAATAAACTATTTCTAAAGCTTGTGTGAAGTGTTTTGAAATGAGAGAATCTGGGAATTTAGACCGGCTAGTGTGATCTTGCTGAGCTGTTAGCTCACTGCGATTTTCTTCATGGTTTTCAACTTCCGAGAAAGGGAAGGAAGTTTTGGACTAGCTGTTTAGGATCTGATATGAAGTTATAGGTATTTTTGTACTTTTAATTTTTGTACAGTCGTGACTAGTTATGTACTTTCTATCTGTAGCAATGCAATATAATGTATATGATTATTTTGGTGAATGGAAAGAAATTTAGTGGATGAGTTTTCTGTATTCGAATTTAATAGTGCTATATGATTCAGTTTTATTTCAATGTATATCGGAATAAAGTTCTGAAAGCAATTCCAAAATTAGATCCTGGGGTACATCCGTCGCGACTCAACTTGATGGGATCCGTCCCGGTCGGGTTGGGTCGTGACATGGTGAGAGGCGGAAGGGTCTTCAGCCGACTTGGGAGGCACGGGAGAAGCCGAAGAGTTGGTGTGCAACGGGACCTTCTGGGTGGTAGACTTGGTGGAGCAATTGCTACTAGTGTGGCCAATGAATCCACAAGAGAAACAAAAGTTTGATATACTCTCATATTCTACTGTTTGGAAGAACTGACCATGCAAGCCATTAATCTATACCCCCGATAGTATTTTTTTGAGAGGTCAATCCTCACACATATTCTGGCATAAGAATATATTCCCCAAGAATTAGTATGTGAATCTATCCAAAGAAGATCCCCTAACATATTGGCGAGGTGAGTAATATTCTGAACATCACAGTACAAGAGAGGGAGTTGGGGTAATCTAATCCAAAATGGTGAATGCAGCCCATGAAGGGAGTTAGGAGATGAATTGGAAGTCCATTTATCCATACCAATGATGTTGCCAACGATAATCCAAGGTCCGCTCATAAGCACAGCATCTCTTGCCTTGATACTTTGAAAAATGCAAATGAAGGAGTTTGGAGTTGTCGTGATAATTTGGAACTCTCCGAATTGATACTATCTACGCTTAAGCTCACTAAGGAGATAGGGAAAAGAGACTTCTACCGATGATCTTTGCAACTAGAGAATTCTCAAGCCTAACAATGTTCTCTTGGACGGCTGCCACAACTGGTTCCATAGAGACCCCATCCTTGGCAAGGAAGATCTCTTCACTCAATTTGCCTAACGAAAACAATTGGACCTTATTCCACGCAAATGGAGAAGAGGGCGTGCCCCTAGCAGCCCAGGGAAGATCACAAGAGGGCTGTTGATGAAGCTGAAAAGCTTCCTGGGATGTTGGGGCATTTCCACAAACAAGTGGTGGGCATGATCTTGAAGTTGGAATCAGGGTAGGAGGGGAGGAATTATGCGGAGTCTCACACCTACAGCTAGGAGAACCATTTTCGACCACGGCTTCACTCAAGACACTATGAAAATTATAAACCTCCTTCAAATCCTGCATTGCGGAATCCTCTGATTTATCATGCTCACGAAATGTTAATCTCTGTTGTAAAACAAAACGTACATAATCAACACTTGCATTTAATTGTGAATGATTTGCGAATTTGAGCAAAAGGTTTTTCAAATACAAATCTGATGCCCCTATCTTGATTCATTAAATCTTCGCATTTGTCTTGCAATATTGTGTGCACTATTCATATTTTTAACATGAATATGAAATATATCATTTTTTCCAATTTCTAAAACTCTTTGTGTCAAAATTGTCATTGCTAGCCTGCCCTCCAATGTGATGTCAATACAGATAATAAAACAAATAATAAGATACATCCTTGGATATACTATATTCTAACAAAACTTTGTGATCATCAAATCGTGCAAGATTAAATCTACGAAGTTTATCTTTAAGTTGTGTGCGCATGAATTCATGATCACGCCGTAGACACGGTCCTTTCAACTAATAATGTCTCTGAACACTATTCCTCTCGATGAGATGATAATCCTTTTTTTTTTCAAGCCATGATCGGCAAGGTTATCAGTGAAATTTATTTCTGCACGGCTTTGTTTATTTTGTATATTAATTTTTCAACAAAAAATTTCTGATCATCTCCTTCAACTTTTCTTTTGAAATTCTTTTTCATATCTGTTTTCAATAAAAAGAACAATAATGATATGATCGTAAGATATATAACATAAACGAGACAGATTGATATTATCCATTTTTTAAAAGATTTTGGAATCTACTATTTTTAAAAGTTGAGTATGAAGTTTGAACACTTTTTTTTTTTTGGAAAAATGAAGTTTGAACACTACAATAACTATATGAATCTCTAATTTCATCAAAACAAAAGATGGAATATCATAAATTTACAATGTCTTTGAAACATGGCCTTTAACGTCATCAACTAAATGAGCCTTAAGAACAAAGAAAAACCCTGAATGTAATAAAAAAATAAATTTAAACTGACTGCAAGAGTTTGCAGCCCTCATCTTATCAAAAAACATGTTAAAAAATACAAAAAAAAAAAACATAAAACTATTATCAAAAAACATGTTAAAAAATAAAAAAAAAAAAAAACATAAAACTAATTTTTTTTTTTTTCCTTTGAGGAATGAAGACCTGAATGCTTATTCGTCCAAAGAAGAAACCCTAGATGACCGGATCTGTTTGATTTGTTGGGCGAGCCAGTATATGCGGGCTGCCGAAATCATCAAAAAGTTCGCGAGATCAGCGAAAATTTGTGCAATTCATTAAAAAACTTAGATTAAACATTTAGACTGAGAGAAAGCTGGAAAAGCCGAGAGATAGAAAAATGCTAGCAAACCTGCCGACTACCACCGACCTGTCGTGAACTGCTGAAGGTGAAGGGTAGGCGTTCGGCGTTCCAACGAGATTAGAAGAAAGGCTTTTTGTTGAAGCCCAAACCGCTGAACTGTTGAATCCTCGCGCGTGAAACCCTTCTGACTTTCGCCCTCTCCCGTTTCGCTTCCGCGAGTCCGCGACCTCCCTATTTTCTACGCGCTAAATTTGCTTAAATATGTATTTCTAGAGCCATAAATATAATTAATTAGGTGTTAATCCGTTCCCCCATTCTAAATTCAACGTTGCAAGCCGACTCATATTTGGCTCGATAAATGTTCGTGAGCATAATTCAATAAACTAATAAGTTAAGTTTGAACCAACCTTGATGACTAGACTAATGAGCTACTGAGTCAATTTTTTTTTAAAATATCAATTATAAAATGCACTTAAAATATCAATTATATACTACTACAACAACAACAATATCATCAAGTCTTTGTCCCACTATGTGTGGTCGGCTACATGAATCTTTTTTCTCCATTGTGTCCTGTTAAATGTCAAATTCTCTTTTAAATTTAATAAAGAAAGATCATTTCTAATATTTTCCAATCAAATATTTTTAGATCTACTTCTACCTTTCTTAACATAAGTCAAATCTAATATCTCTATTTTCCTAATTGGGTTATCTGCAGGCCGCCGTTTTATGTGACCAAACCATCTAAGGCGACTCTATCTAATCTTATCTTCCACTAGAACTACTCCAACCTTTTCAAGTATAAGCTCATTTCGTATCCTATCTTTAAAGAAAAAGTCACTCATCCACCTCAGCATCCTCATCTCTACAACACTTAGCTTGTTATTATGCTTCTCTTATAATGGTCAACATTTGGCACCATAAAGCATTGTAGGTCTCACAATCATTTTATAGAATTTTTCCTTAAGTTTGAGGAGGACTTTTTAATCACACAACAAACCTGATGCATTCCTCCACTTCAACCATTCAACTTGAATTATGTTGATAATATATCCATCTATTTCACCATCAATTTGAATAATATAGCTAAGATATCAAAAATGTGTACTCTTATTAATGACTTGATCGCCCAAAGTCATAATCTCCTGACTAGATCTATAACTACTAAAATTCTATTATAATTTAAAATTTATTTAGAATATTTTAACTAAATTTTCTTCATAAATTATTATTTTAAATCTAATGTGATTTAATATAGATTGAATAATTCTATTTTGGTAATTACATAAACATGAAGGTCAAGAAGAGTTTGTCATCATACTTTCAATAATAGCAAAGTGCGTTTTTTTTTCTATTAATCTTTCTTAATTTTGGTTAAGGACTAAATGCATGATTAAAAATTGTTTAATTTGATTCTTATAGATAAAATACATAAGTAAATGAAAAAAAATTAATTTCTATGTTCTTAAATAAATGTACATATTTATAAGAATGAATTTCAAATAAGTTGAATTTATTTTGAGATAATATAGTATATGAATAATCAATAAAAATTTATATGACACTCATATTAAAATAAATGTAACAACTTCATAATTTATCTTAAGAAAAAAAATTTATTTAAATGTTGTGTGTTACTTTTTTTTTTCCAGAACTAATTCTAGAAGCTCTTTTTTATGTCTAATTAGGTAGCCCAACTTAGGGGGTGCAAATGAGTCAAGCCGACTCATGAGCTGACTCGAGTTCGACTCGTTAACGAGCTCGCGAGTCGAGCTTATCAAGTATCGAGCTCGAGCAGAAATTTGAGCTCGGTGTATTATAGAGCTCGAGTTCGAGCCGGCTCTGTTCGGCTCGAGCGCTCGTCGAGCCGACCAGTTTAAAAGCCGTCGATTTGAAATTTGCGAATTGAAGCTGAGCGGGCGGTTTGAGAATTAAGGGTCCGTTTGGGACTGCTTCATGGCTGCTTTGCTTTATAAAAAATTGGTAAATATTCGTTTGGGGCATTGCGGCAGAGCCGAGTCTGAAAAATTTCTGCGGGCCGTGGCTGCTTTCTGCGACCTCTCAGTGCCTCCCGCGGTGGGCTGCTTTCCGCAATTTCCACCGCAAAAAATGTCGTAAATGCCATCTTCGTTCCGCTGCCCCAACGATCCGTCAATCCACATTTTTATTCTTCTCCGCTTTTTCGCCTCCAACGATTTGTCTCGTACTTTTCTCCTTTATCAGGAAATTCGCTGATGCTCAACGGGAAGGAAAACTCGTCGAGTTCCGTGGGAGTCTGTGCTGGTGTTGGGAGCCCTTGTTCCGATTGAGCCGCTCTAAAGGAATCTATCGATGCGGCTTCTTCCATCGAATTTCTCATCCTTTGTCATCGCTTAAAGGCATCTGCAACCGGCTCCTCTCTGTCTTCTTATGACCCGTCAGAGAGGTGAGATCAGAGGAGAAAAAAAATGTCAGATGAAAAAGATACACTAGCGCGTTCGACCCAACGCGAGCAACGTGATCCCCCACCCCTCCCAGACAAGGAAAAAATTCACGGTAATGTATATAAGAGCCATGCCACGGCGACCTTCGCAGTTCAAGTTACCTCGGGCAACGGGATTAGCATTCCTTTTGCCTAAATAGAAATACTTGAGGCGCTCCGCCCTATACGGGTTTTATTACATTTCACTTCGTTTTTGTTTTTTTTTTTAATTTTGGTGATATTGCCTTTCCGTTTGGATCTATGCAATTCACAATAGCTCTTAATTAGAATTAGGTAGTTATATTAATCATCAATATCACACAACAATGGCCATTTAATGCAAAACAGTATAATGTGTCCGTTCAAACTGTTCTCTTACAAGGAATTTGTATGATATAAAATTTTCGTAAAAAAATATAAATTAAACACTATAGTGTTAATATTGAACGAGAGAAAGTTTTCAGTATATAATGTAACGTATGTCACGCGTCGATAAAATCGTTTTAAGAAACTTATTTTGGATGCAATGATGAGAATAATTATAATAAAAAGATTTATCTTATTTAGAGTAAACTTATAAAATATTTGATATATAAACTTATAAAATAATTTGATTTTAACACAAAAGTGTTAGTTTGTTAACATAAAAATTTGAAAAGAAATTATATTTGAATAAAATTTATTCATCTTAATACATATGAGGGTATAAAGGTAATTTATTCATATATAACTGCAGCACAGCAACTTGACAGTTATTCTGCCCAAACAAAATACACTGCTTTCTATACAGCAATTTGAAAAAGCAGCTTTATGTACAACAATTTCATAACCTGCTTTATCTACAGCTGCAGCCGTCCCAAACGCACTCTAAGTCTGAGCGGGATTTTGCGGGATTTTCAGACCGGGCGAAAAGTTAAACCGGACGTCCGTCGTCCGTAGGTTAAGTAAATACCTAACGAAAGCCGGCCTGCTTGGTTCGTAAATCGTAAGACGTAGAGTGCGGCTGCGGCGTGAGGCATCCTTCCCGTTCGTGAGCCAGGGCATCGCTTCTTGGCTGCGTTCCTCCGGTGCTCGAGCTACCAGCTGCTCCGATTAGGTCCGTATGTTTTTTAGGAGTCCTATCAATTGCTCATTTGTTCTTCAATCTTCTTTGTTTTTTTTTACTGAAGTTTTGCTTGTGCTCTTTTTTTTTTTCTTGAAGTTCTGCTTCTTCCTCTGGTACTGTGAGAGTGTGAGTCGGCTGTGAGCAGCATCTAGGGAGTTGCTCGAGTCACCGTCTCGTTGTTGCAGAACAAGGCCCACGTGGTGTTCGCTTCTAATCTTTTGAAGGTGAGATTCTTATCAAGGTTTTGTTTGGTTTTCAGATTAATTGGATGAAATGGATTTTGTTTCTTTGAATCAAGTTTTTCTATTCCTACTGTATTTCAGTTTTTTATTTTCTTGCTTTTTTGTGTTTAAGAAGTGTGTGCTGGAGTTTTGATAAGAAGATGATGCAGTTTGAGTTGTGATATATGTTTCAGATTTTTATTTTCTCTCATGAATATATTTTTGAGCTTCTCTAATGTGCTCAGAATAGGAGTTTCAAGACTTCTTTTCAGATCTGCCTTTTGCTTCAATCATTTAGTTCTTGATCTTTAGGGGATATTTGATTGCAAGAATTAGCTAGGATTTAGACTAAATCTGGCTAAATCTACCCCAATAGTTTTTGAGAGGCTTACCCGATTGAGTTTGGGCTGTGTCTTTTTTCTTTAACCCGAGCTATTTGGTCTGTATCCATATTAGAACATTCAGCTGAATTGTCTTGTTCTTCCTCTAACAAATGCAAAGCATCAAATTTATTGGGGGAGTGGACTTTAGGTGGTGAAGATTTGAAGGTTGGTATGGAGGTGGAGGTAGATGATGAGGTATCACCCTGTGGAAAATTTAGATTCGGGATATTGGAGGCTGGGGTTTCCACCAGAGGAATTGTGGAAGGAGGAGGATTGTCAGGAAGAGGTGGCAATTTATGTAGGCTGTGACTGTTGGTATGCGGGGGAAGCTGTGGGGTTGATGAAACAGGATTATCCTGAATCAGGGGAGGTTCCAGAGTAGACGAAGAAGGTGGCTGAGCTATGGAATGGTGACCAGAAAGAATGATAGAAGAAGGGATTATAGTAGGGGGAATGGTAGAAGAGGAAGGAGCATTTCTACCTTGAGGCTTTCTACTCTTACTTTGACCACGAGCAGTGGTAGAAGTCGGTGGGACAGTGGGAGCGGTCAAAGGAGCAGTCTCCGGTTTTGTGGGACGAAAGGATGTGGAGTGTACCAGGGATTTGCAGTGCTCGCAGGGTGATGGCTTCCATTCATATTGAATTTTGAGACTAAAAACATCATCCTCAATAGATATCGGGATTTCTTATGGGTAATTAGCATCTGCATCAACTTGGATACAACCTCAGGCAAAAGTCAGGCGGGTTCGTTGAGCTGTGAGGGCATTCAATAGATATCGGGATGCCAATCTTGCTGGCTATACGAGAGATACCTTCGGAGTTCCAGCAGACCAAAGGAAGATAGTGTATTTTTACCCAGATTGGGATGGAGGTAAAGTTTTCACGCTTGGGACAAAATTTTGGCGACCACTTCTGAAGAAGAAAAGGTCTACCCACAAGAAGAACCACATCCCCTTAAACCAGACCATTTCGTAGTCTTCCATCATGGTAAAACGGAGAAGAAAAAATCATCGGAAAGAGATAATAGTTGCATCGAACCTTTTAAAGTCCAGGTTTTGCGTATAGCTCCTAAAAGAGTTTCATAGTAATGCCTCCTTCCAATCGAATAGCCCACCAAGCACAGATTCCAATTTTCCGCCCCTTTAACAAGCCTATCACCGGCAAACAGAATAATTTCAGGCTCTAGGGGAAGAAAATAGAGCTGAAGATCCTTAGATATGGGGTTCGATTTCACAACAATATTTTTCCAGATACGAGCAAGAGCGGAGGAAGAGGACCCCCCTGCATGCAAGGATAGCAGAGGAAAGTCCTTGGCAGAGTGAGCCTCCATGGAAGAGTCAGAAGAAAAAACGGGGAAAAACCTCCGGCAAGTGCCGGAGGAGGAGGAGGGAGAAGAGAGAATAAAACCGGGAAGCTGGCGGCGGGAGCAAAACCCTAACACTCTCCCACAAGTTGGTGAAATAGCTGGTGTTGATGTGAGAAAAATACAAGTCATGATGGTGATGTTAAAAATTCCAACTTCTTAACTGTTTCACAAGCTTTACCGTGAGATTGCAAAGTCATTCACTATCTTGAGATTGCAAAGTCATGCTATTGGAATGGCTGCCAATGATTTGTTTTATTGTTGGAATATATGGAGAATAAATTAAGTCATTCTCTAGTAAATTTTTAATAAAATTTTATCGATCTCCAATTCTAGTAATGTTGGAATATATTGATGTATGTTTTCATGTGCTTTTTTATTTCTTCTAAAATAATTTTTGTAGAGATAACAATAATTTTTTTTTATGAAACTTATAATATGCTTTTTTAATGGTTTGTTTTATTGTTGGAATATATGGAGAATAAATTAAGTCATTCTCTAGTAAATTTTTAATAAAATTTTATCGATCTCCAATTCTAGTAATGTTGGAATATATTGATGTATGTTTTCATGTGCTTTTTTATTTCTTCTAAAATAATTTTTGTAGATATAACAATAATTTTTTTTTAATGGGTAAAAATTAAAAAAATTATTAAAAATATCATTTTAATGTAAAAAAATCATTTAAAATTTTTAATTTGAACTTGTAATCGAGCTTTTGCTCAGAGTCGAGCTCGAGCTGACTAATCGAGCTTGAGCTAACGAGCTCAATATGAGCTTGGGTTTCGGACACACGAGTCAAGCTCGAGCTCGAGTTCGAGCCGCCTTTACATTAAACGAGCTAGGCTCGAACAGTCTTCAGCTCGAGCTCGATTCGACTCGTTTGCACCCCTAGCCCAACTACACAGGTGCATAAAGCTACAGGTAAATAATGAAGGAGGAAGAAGGAATAAGCAATTTGATCATCATTATATATATAAAATAATAATAATAATAATAATAATAAAATTTTAAATATTAGATATATAAAAATAATAATAATAATATGTATGTAAATCTCCCTAATGAATATCAAAATAAGATAGACTTGGACAGCCGCCTACCATTCCAAAAAAAATCAATTCTTGCTTCCTCCAACAAAAACACGGCAAATAAAAAAAAGTAACGGAAGAAAAATTATTTTGCCCTAGCGAACCAGCTCCTTTCCTCTCGTTCGCAAGATTGTCCCGCACAGCCGCGCTCAAGTAGAAGGTGGAAGGTCTTATTTCGGCTGCCTCTTTCCCGTTTCTCTTCTCTCGCGAGTGCACGATCGACAAGCTGCCTTCGTCATCCACAGCATCGCCCGGCCAATTCGTATTTCGTAGGGAGACGCGGAGCGGCGGCGACCTTCCGTTGCAACTTGCAAGTTTCTGCCATTTTAGTTGTAAGTGTTTTATTTTACAGTTTTTTTTTTGTTTATCTTTAACGATAATTTGAATTATCTTGCTCATACTTCTTATTCGTCCAATCGGTCCTCGTTTTTTATTTACTATATGGAATGCTCTTTTGGGTTCTTGGTGCTGCATAACGTGCAATATAATAGGTAATGCTTCCTATATGGTCTTATTTCATGGATTCCATTGCCATCTGATTATTCTTATTATTTTACTCTTGTTCTTGCTTCTTTTTTGTCTCCTTTTGAGAATGCCTTTTATTTGCTGTGTTTTAGTTGGAGGAATTATTATTCCCTTTTTTACATTGGCAAGAACTTGATTCTTTTTGGAATGGTAGGTGGCTGCCCAAGTCTATCTTGTTTTGATATTTATTACCTGCATGTTTAATTTTGTCAGTTCTTGTAACATAATTACATATCGCAAAGTGGAAGCAGCCCTGTGCAGAAAAACTCAAGAGAGCAGCTAACGAAAAGTGTGAGAGTTTTTCCATTTAGTTGTTTTATAGGATACATTCTTTTGATTTTCCAGCCATCGTGGTGTGAAACTCAAAGGAATTCTCAAACAATCTATCATTTCTAGCCCTCCAAATATAGTAGATAGAAGCACAGGCTATCACATAATAAAAACTTTTCATTTTTTTGTCAACATTCAAATCTTCAATAAAAGAGAATGTTTGAGATAAAACTGGTTGCAAGGTAAAGTACCCAACCCAGGAATTAATTCTTTTAGGATAACAAAAGTCAAGTCACATTTCAAAGAATAGGTGGGAGTGAATTTCAAGATGATGCCACAGGGATACCGCTTCGGGCTAGATCATTTTGTAGTTTTTAAACTGTTTTTGAAGGTCAACCAAGCGTGGACCAAGAATCTTTAAGCATAACGCTTGTGTCAGATATAATTGTGCCAGTTGATCGTAAAAATGCAAACAAAGTAAAGGAGCTAACGTTGGGGTGTTCAATGCCCATCCAAAGACAGCCAATAGCCGAATGAGCAATTGCCACCGAATTGATTTCAAAATGAGACCATCAGTAAAGAAATGAGGATGATTCCATGCCCCATTATGGATGACACTATCAACTGAGAACTGTTAGTGAGATTGATACCTAGGGATTGAATTTCCAATAAATCCATAATAGATCTGCCATTGCTCCATGGATCCCAAAGGAGGGAAAAAGCATTGTTAATATGAACTCTGAGAGTGGGCAGTGTTTGATTTTGGAAGCAATAATGTATATGAATTTCTAGTAAACAGAGACATTTTTGGGCTGTCGATTCCAGAGGGATTGATATTTAGTTCTCCACCATTGAAATAAAATGCTTTCAGAATTAAGAAATCTCCAGATGAGAGAAGAACCTAAAGCATGATAAAGGGAACCGAAAGCATTATGTTTTCATTTTATTTTTAAAAATATCAGGCCATTTATATGAAAATTTTTCGCCCTATAAAATGAAAAACAATTTCCGCCCTTGCTCAGGATTGCGTTTTGCTGTTCATACTTGGAACTCAAAGGCCGAAGCTACTATATTTATGGAGCACGAAATCGTTCACTCTGGCAAGGCAGCTGAAACCCTTTTTTTTGGGAAATTTTGGGGCCTAAGCCCATATCATTGATGTAAAAAAGATTACAGAATTATATAAAAGAGCAAATGCGAACACAAAAAAAAAAACCGCAATTGGCCAAAACTATCAGCCTAAGCTGCTAAAGAAGAGAAAAGCCAAAAATTAAAGATGCAGAATACAAAAATTCTAAGGACTCAGTAAGCAATCAACATTAAGACCACCGAGGCTACCAAAAAATTCAGACGGAATGTCGAGCTCCCCTGGTTGCCAAGAGAAGGAGAGAACCGAGACCGTCCAAGGGGAGAAGAAGAAGATTGCAATCATCATTGTCCTTAAAAAACCCAACCAGCTCATGGTTGCCAAAACTGACCATCCATGGACAACAGCATACCTTCCACAGCAAAAAGGAAAAGATCAAGTGAACATTAACTGTTGCGTGAGGAAGCATTTCTTCTTGAAAGTCTTAAGAAAAACAGCCTTTTTGATCTTAAAAGTGATGGTAGTAAGGCAATCAATGTTGTTCCCAAACAGTCTGTCATTGCGGGCTCTCCAAGTATAGTAAACAATAGCATATATTAATAAGAAACCAAAGTTTTTCCTATTAACATCAGTTTCCCGAACATCCAGATCATTAAAAACTTGCCAAAGGTTTGGACGGAGCAGCATAGAGTTCATTCTGGGCAGGAAATACTTCAGAATATTGAATGTAAAGTTACATTCAAAAAGCAAATGGTTTTTAGTTTCCCTTTCCGCCTTACAAAAAACACAGAGGGGAGTGACATAAATTCCCCTAACAGCTAAAGCATCAGCTGTCTTAAGTCCATTTTTGAAAGCAAACCAAGAAAAAATAGCAAGCCGCAAAGAGTAGTGTTTATGCCAAACAAATTTGTACTAGGGAACCTCCTCAAACTCAACATAAAACTGTTTGACAAAGTTGCGGAAAGAAGGTTTAGCAGGTTTAGTCCAAAAACATTCCTGAGTAGTGCTGCAAATAGTAACAGTTTTGATAATATTAGCTAAAGGAGCAGGAAGGTTAGGAGGAAGGTTCCAGTTATTGGAATTGATAAAATTGCTGACTTCCAATTTGGCATTAGGGATAGGAAAATCCCAATTTGCTTGTTTAAGTCTCTCAGCAACCGACATCCCCAAACACCAAGGATCCCAATAAAAGGAAAGATGACTGGTAGTAATAATTTTGAAGTTGAGAGAGTGCTGCAGAGATTTAGCCACATCACAAAGAGCTTTCCAGTAGATAGAGCATTTAGAATTACCAAAATTCCAAAAAGAGCCATATGTAGCTTTCCACCAGTTGTTTAAAAGGCTATTGCAATTGAAAAACCTCCAAATCACATTACAGCCAAAACCATAAAAAAGAGAGTCAATAGAATGGATCCCAAGGCCACCATTATTGTAGGGTTTGCAAGTATCTTTCCAAGAAATCATGTGTAACCCTCTTTTATGAATGTCCCCATAGAATAAAAACCTGGAGCAGAGTTTTTTGATGGTTTTAGCACAAGTTTTAGGAATGACAGTCCCCCGAACCCAATAAGCCAAAATGTTATTGATAGTATATTTGAGGTATTGCAGCCTACCAGCAATAGTGAGGGATCTGGCCTTCCAGCCCTCTAAACAACCCGAAATACGATCTAAAAGAGGCTGAAAATCGCAGATTTTCAGTCTCTTATGGAAAATAGGTATGCCCAGGTATTTAACAGGCACATCGGAGATAGGGATATTCAGAATATTGCACAAATTCTCAGCATCAACTCCATGCTTAGATAAAAGAAATCTGCTTTTGGTGCTATTAACCTGTAAACCCGATATGCAAGCAAACTTCTCAAGAATGTAATTAAGACAGTGAGCATTGTCTAAAGTTGCCTTAGCAAAAACCAACAAATCATCAGCGTACAGAAGATGAGAGATAGAAAGGTCCCCAGCCTTCATACCCTGAAAAGAATTTTGGCTAGTGGCCTCCTCAAAGCAGGAAGAAAGGCTGTCCATGACGATGCAAAAAAGGTAAGGGGATAGGGGGCAGCCTTGTCTAAGCCCGGACGTAGAGTTAAAATAACCCTCAAGAGCCCCATTGATCAGAATAGAGAAATGAACCTCAGAAATGCACCCCATAATCCAACATACAAAGACATTAGGAAAGCCTTTAGCAATCATACGATTCCTTAAGAAACTCCTAGAGATCGTATCAAAAGCCTTATGGATGTCATTCTTAGCACAAAAAAATTGATTTTTATGGGAAGAGTTGAAATCTTTGAGTAGTTCAACCGCTAGCAAAGTATTATCAGAAATAACTCTGTCCAATATAAAACCAGTCTGACTAGGGTGGATAATAAAAGGCATAACATCTCTCAATCTATTAGCTAAGATCTTAGCAATAATTTTATAGAAGGTGTTGCAAAGAGAGATGGGCCGATAGTCAGCAATGTCTTGGGCATGAGGCCTTTTAGGGATCAGAGCAATAGCAGTAGCCTTGGCATGATTAGGCATAGTGCCAGTAGAGAAAAATGCTGAAACCGCCTGACAGAGTTGGGTACCGTTGGTGTTCCAAGAGGACTTATAAAACTCGAAAGTGTAGCCGTCAGGCCCAGGAGCTGAACAATTGGGGGAGGAGAAGACCACAAATTTAATCTCATCAACAGAGATGGGGGAGATTAATTGTGGTATAAGGTTGGAAGGAACTTTAAGGTGGACGGGGGCAGTCCAGATGGAGGAGTTAGAGGGTAGGGTGGTGTTGTAAATCTTCTTAAAATGATTGACAATAGCAGTGTTGATAGCAGCAGCATCAGTAAACTCTCCTTCCGAAGTGGTAATACTTTTGATCAAATTGGAGTTATGTCTAATATTAATCCTAGAGTAGAGGAACTTCAAATCATCCTCCCCATTAGACATCCACTTAGCCTTGGCCCTTTGGATAATCCATCCCGACCAATCAGAGTTCTTCTCAGCAAGTTGGTGATTAATCTCCTTAAGAGCAAGATTAAGTTGCAGATCTTGAGGAAAAGCCTGAATTTGACCCAGTAAATAAGATTGACTTCTAGAGAGATCAACAATTTCCTTTTGAAGATGGTTAGAGGAAACCCAATTCATGGATTTAATGTTGATCTTAAGGGTTTCAACTTTTGCAAGAAGGCATGGATCGGGCTGCTGTGAAATCTTTTGGAAAACACCTGGATGAGAGAATCCCAAAACTCTGGCTTAGACAACCAGTAGTTCTTGAAGAGGAACCGATGCTTTTGGTGCAGAGATTGGTCATATTGTAAGATAATAGGGGAATGGTCCGAAATTTGAGGATTATCCACCAAATAAAAAGAGTTTCGGTAAGTATCAAGCCATATGTCATTAACAAGCATCCTGTCAAGCTTAATGTGGATAGGATTTTCAGCCCTTTGGTTATACCAAGTGAAATAATGCCCTACAGAAGATAAATCGTGAACAACAATATTGAAAATCAAACTATTAAAATCAGAAGTTTTGCTATTGCCAAGAACAGAACCGCCAGCTTTCTCATGGGGGGACCTGCAGCAGTTAAAGTCCCCCAAAATAATCCAAGGCATAGAGATATCCACAACAATATCAGACAGATCCTTCCAAAGTCTCTGTCTCTCATCTCTAGAATTAGAAGCATATACCACAGAGATGCAATAAACTTCAGAATTTCCCCTAAAAACCGTGCCATGAATCAGCTGACTGGAAGTAAAAGAAGGATTAAAACTCACATTCTGAGAGTTCCACTTAATCCAGATTCTACCCGGATTAGAAAAAGCGAAGTTGTCGTAGGACCCTTTAGTGGGAAAAACAGAATGTGAGGTGGTGAACCAAAGGCTTTGCGGAGTGTTATTAGAAATCCTCGTTTCCAACAGAAAAAGAAGATCAAGATCGAATTTAGAGATTAAATTCTTGCAGCAAAGAGCTTTGTCCGGGCTATTAAACCCGCGAGTATTCCAGGACGCAAAAAGAGGAGGCGGCCTGGTCATTGGGACTTTGAAGTTGAGGAGTTGGCCTTTTTGGCCGATTTTGCTCTTATGGATTTGGGATTGTTGCTTGTAGAGGTTTGCACATTTGAGTGCTGTTTATCCTTGTTGGTGTTGGTGTTTAGTAATTTTGAAGGATCAGGAGGTTTTCCCCCAAGTTCTGTGCCGGAGGTAGAAGTTGGCAGCTGGTCTAGGTCCTCAGAGGCAGCTGGAACCCACACGCTACTATAAATTTATTTTCACTTTCCGAATTTAGCTAAGGTCGCGGACTCGCGGAAGCCAAAGGGGCGAAGGGCAGAAGTGTTTGACGCGCAAGGATTCAGCAGTTCAGTGGTTCAGACGAAAAGCTTTCTTATAATCTCGTTGGAAAGCCGGAAGCCTACTTTTCACCTTTAGCAGCTTTCGACGGCTTGCGACGGGTTGGCGGCAAGTCGGCATGTATGCTAGCATTTTTGGATTTCTCGGCTTTTCCGGCTTTCTCTCCGTTTAAATGTTTAATCCATTTTTTTTTAATGACTTGCACAAATTTTCGCTGATTTCAGACTCTTTTTGCTGATTTCGGCAGCCCGCAGCTACTCGCTCTCCCAACAAATCAAACGGATCCGATCATCCAGGGTTTCTTCTTTGGACTGGAGGTGAGTTTTCAGCTTTTTCATTCCTCAAAGGAAATATTATTTAGTTTTGTTTCTTTTTTATTTTTATAATTATTCTAGCTATGCCATTTTGTTTGTTTGCAAGAACTGCAAACCATTTTACCCTGTTTGCTTCTCAAATTAAAACCCTAAGAAGAGTAGTCTAGTAGTTTTACAGAAAAAAAAAAACAGAAAATTAAAAAAAATGTGAGCTTCCACAAATTTACGGTAAAAAACTGAGTAGTGACGCATTATAATCGTTTTAGCTCCAGTGAAATAGTTAGTAAGAGGATGAACTAATATATTTTATTGTTAAGGATGAACAAACTGATTTGAAATTTCTGGATTAAGTATCTTAGGGGCACAGAGATGCACGAGCACAATCAGAAAAACTTACGAGTTCAGGACACCAGCAGTCGAGCACGACGAGCGGCGCCGACATGTGTTCGAGCGGGGACGTAGAGCACGAGAATACCTTCGGTTTCGAGACGGAGAGAAGATGAAAAACACCTGTCGGACCTGGGAGACCAAATACACGACCTTAAGGGCAGACGTTTGAGGTAATTACCTAATAAATCTTTTTGGGAAATATTCCAGTCAATTCGGTTTAATGATAGTTGAGTGATTAAATACACGCATTATAGCTTCCAGTCAATTCGGTTTAATGCCTATGTTCCAAAACAGATATTAGGACAAAACCGACAAATAGCAGCGGCTGTTAACTAATTTGTTAATTAACTGCATATAGACACTAATGATAGTTGAGTGATTAAAGTCTAGCGCTAATTTTGGTGGCATGTCTGAATGAACATGAATGAAAACTATGCTCGCACGTTGATTTTTCACCTTCGTGGCTTCAATCTTCAAGGACAGTTG
>NW_021319555.1:62875-145239 GCF_001605985.2 Dendrobium catenatum
TCATTTTTCACTTCAAAATGCAGGGAAATAAAAAAATGCCGTGATTCATTTCCAATCCAACGCCATTTTGTCGCTAAAATCGTTTGTTTTCTTTCGCGCCTTTGTTCCCAATCTGTTCGGTAGAGAGATAAAAAATGACGCAGATGAACAGTGCAACACGAATATTGGCGTCGGACTGTTCATCCGCGATCAACTAGCGTCAAAAATAGCGGTCGGTTGAAGCAAAGCAAGAACGGCAAGTGTTTGTCGTTCCATTGGAGTTGCCCTAAGTCGCGGACTTGCAGAAGCCAAAGGGCGAAGGTCGGAAGTCGGAAGTCGGAAGTGTTTGACGCGCAAGGATCTCGTTGGAACGCCGAAAGCCTGCCCTTCACCTGCAGTGGTTTAGACGAAAAGCTTTCTTATAATCTCGTTGGAACGCCGAAAGCCCGCCTTTCACCTTCAGCGGCTCACGGCGGCTTGCGATGGGTCGGCGACAGTCGGCATGTATGCCAACATTTTTCTATCTCTCCACTTTTCTGGCTTTCTCTCCGTTTAAATGTTTAATCCATTTTTTTTAATGACTTGCACAAATTTTCGCTGATTTCAGACACTTTTTGCTGATTTCGGCAGCCTGCAGCTACTCGCTCTCCCAACAAATCAAACGGATATGGTCATCAAGGGTTTCTTCTTTGGACGGGAGGTGAGTTTTCAGCTTTTTCATTCCTCAAAGGAAATATTATTTAGTTTTGTTTCTTTTTTATTGTAATAATTATTCTAGCTATGCTATTATGTTTGTTTGCAAGAACTGCAAACCATTTTCCCCTGTTTGCTTCTCAAATTAAAACCCTAAGAAGAGTAGTCTAGTAGTTTTACAGAAAATTAAAAAAAAATGTGAGCTTCGACAAATTTACGGTAAAAAACTTAGTGACTCATTATAATCGTTTTAGCTCCAGTGAAGTAGTTAGTAAGAGGATGAACTAATATATTTTATTGTTAAGGATGAACAAACTGATTTGAAATTTCTGGATTAAGTATCTTAGGGGCACAGAAATGCACGAGCACGATCAGAAAAACTTACGAGTTCAGGACACCAGCAGTCGAGCACTACGAGCGGCGCCGGCAGCTGTTCGAGCGGGACGTAGAGCACGAGAACACCTTCGGTTTCTTGACGGAGAGAAGACGAAAAACACCCGTCAGACCTGGGAGACCAAATACACGACCTTAAGGGCAGACGTTTGAGGTAATTACCTAATAAATCTTTTTGGGAAATATTCCAGTCAATTCGGTTTAATGATAGTTGAGTGATTAAATACACGCATTATAGCTTCCAGTCAATTCGGTTTAATGCCTATGTTCCAAAACAGATATTAGGACAAAACCGACAAATAGCAGCGGCTGTTAACTAATTAGTTAATTAACTGCATATAGACACTAATGATAGTTGAGTGATTAAAGTCTAGCGCTAATTTTGGTGGCATGTCTTAATGAAAATTAATGAAAACTATGCTCGCACGTTGATTTTTCACCTTCGTGGCTTCAATCTTCAAGGACAGTTGTTGGACAAGGAAAGTTGGGAGCCGGGATTGGAGAGCTGCTTGCGATTCAGGAAGTCACGCATGAACAGGATCGTCTAGGGAAAAAGGGAAGAATATAAGATATAGTATTTTGGTATACCAGAATATGAATCATCCAAATGTTATCTATAGCATTTTAATTTGGATCTGAAAGCTCCTTTCAGCTTTCCAGGAAAGCTGAGTATCATTTATTGCTCTTCAACTGCGCCAAAAAAGGCATGGAAGACGGTGCAAGGAACTGGAAGCATGAAATCAACCTAAACCTGCTTGACGTTGATATATAATCTACTTTGAAGACCAATGAATTTCCATTACAGCCTTTTAACGTAAAATGCTTATTTTGGCTTTGTTTGGCTTCGTGTGGGACGACTTTTTTATTGCTTCTTAAAACGGAGTTTTAGTACAAACAATAAAGTATTCACGTAACCCTTTTGAGGCCTTGCATTTAATTATTTCTAATATAATTGCCTTTCATTGATTATTAACTATTTTTATTACAGCATTTCCATACCAGCTAGAGTATTCATTCAATAATTTTCATTAATCATGCAACTATTAATGAAAAAAATTTCAGCCTGCGTCTTCTTCGCTTCCGTGGCCGTGCTTTCAGGTTAGTGAGTCTCTATCTCTCTCTCCCCCGTAGCTGTTAATACTACAGGACAGTTCATAACTGCCTGTGATTAATTATTAACTATTTTATTACAGCATTTCCATACCAGCTAGAGTATTCATTCAATTCCAATCATGTAATGCTCAAAATGCCATGTCCACTATGAAGATGAGTAGGAAGGGGAGGGTGAGGCACATTAAGGCTTTTATCAGATTATGGGCATTTATTTCTTGCCATGTGTGTGGATCCATGGTTATGATAACCTCCAACTTATCCGGTATGTCGGTCGTTAGAGAGCCTTGTTGACTATGATGATGAGGAAGGAGGGTATAAGCCATTGAAACTTTTATCGGATTTCGGACATTTATTTCATGCCATATGTGTGAATACATGGCTGTCGCAACATCCAACTTTTTCGATGTGTCGATCGTCGGTGATGAATGGTGCCACGCCTATGCCTTTAGCTAATGAGATTCCGCTTGAAATTGAATAGGCGTAGATGTATATATATGCTACTATTCTACTCTTTGTCTCTTTAGCCCTGTTTGATTGGGGTGTTGTTAATGTATAATTTTTCTCAAAAATTGTTATTTAATTGAGCTGTTGTTGATGCATAAATTTGTTTGAAAGCAGTTGTATTGAAATTGGAGTTTCAACAAATGTTGTTTGAATATTGGAGTTTGATCTTCTGTGTGAAACAAAATTTCTTCCAGCGATGTGATTGATGGTCATCCGTGATAAATATTGTATTTATTTCAAGCTCAAGATCCGATTTATTTTTCATTGCTTTTATATGTATATGTTAAAAGTTGTTTTAGAAACAGTAAAAAATTTGTCTTATTCAAAGTCTTAATTGACTAACGAAAATTGAATAAGACACATCCTAGTGATCAACGAGCGGTTGGCATGGTTTACAATGAAGATGTTGTGTGAACAGTTGTAAATTGGTAGCCCAGAAAATTCCAGAAGAAGTGGGAAATCTCTTTAAAATTTTTTTGTTAGCTAGGTGCTAGTACGGGCTACTGAAAATTCTCCAACTCTAGTAGATCAATTTCTCACATAAGAATGACCCTTATTTCATAACTGCATTGCATTAATTATTAACTATTTTATTACAGCATTTCCATACCAGTTAGAGTATTCATTCAACTCCAATCATGTAATGCTCGATATGCCTTGTCGACTATGAAGATGAGGAGGAAGGCGAGGATAAAGCATATTAAGGCTTTTACCGGATTGTGGGCATTTATTTCATGACATGTGTGTGGATCCATGGTTGCGATAACCTCCAACTTGTCTGATGTGTCGGTCATTGGTGATGAATGGTGCCGCGCCGATGCCTTTAGTTGGATCGAGTACAAACCTTGGAAGCCTAAGCTCCTTCTTTGGCTGCTGGTATCAAGTTTGCACTTCAATTTGTTCTTGAGTTTTGATAAACAGCTTACTTGTAGAGAGCAGACGGTAAAAACACATCATGTTGCTTGTTTTTTAACAAAGTCTATCGAGGGATATTTTAAGAAATCATCAACCTCTCAAGTCTCGCCTACCAACATCTATAAAGGGAAATTTTTGAAAAAAATAAATAAATGAGGCTTTTAATGGAGTGCGGACATTTATTTCATGCCATATGATTTTGGCAACATCCAACTTATCCAATGTGTCGATCGTCGGTATTGAAAATTCTGTAGTTCTACTAGATCAATTTCTACCACCAAAATTATCCTTATTTCTTGCGGTACTAGAAATTCTATAAAGTTATATTTTTGTTCGAGTGATTTTGTACTAATACAAATATGACTATATAAAGACAAATGAATAAAATAATAATGGAAATGCAATAAAATAGAATATACTCAATAATGAAGATATATTAAATGAATAAATATGATAATTTTTTTACTATAAATATTATATGACAATGAATAATTCTAATTACTTCCTATTTTGTCAAGTATTAAAAAAGAAAGCTTATTGTCAATGT
Organism: Dendrobium catenatum; assembly: GCF_001605985.2. Taxonomy (NCBI): domain Eukaryota; kingdom Viridiplantae; phylum Streptophyta; class Magnoliopsida; order Asparagales; family Orchidaceae; genus Dendrobium; species Dendrobium catenatum. Next base: position 67,020 of record NW_021319555.1, read on the forward strand.
CAATGTTTATGATGGATAATCTATGCTAATAATCTTTACTGTTTAATTTTAGGCTTTGTTTGGGACGATTTTTTATTTCTTCTTAAAATAGAGTTTTAGGATAATTGCTTCTTAAAACAGAGTTTTAGTACAAAAAAAATATTTTTTTAGTATCGATTCTTAAAACGGAACTTCAGTAGAAATTCATTTTAAAAAGCAAGAAAAAATTTGTCTCAATCGAAGCCTTTATCTCTAATTTTAACTCTTAAACTTTCTCAATCCCTTGAAATATGAGACATGAATATGTAAATCATAGCAGAAGATAAATTATGATTTAATATGATGCAACATTCTAGGGAAAATAATTAGGTTCGGACACTAGATGTAGAGGTACGTTTGGACTCCAATAAAATATTTACATGTGGAGTGTACACGTGGAAACTTTATAAATTAAATGTACCCGTCTAATTTTAAACCAAGCAAATTAAAAGCGTAGGTAAAACACATGTGAAGTACAGGTAAAGCGCAGCAAAAAAAAAGTCAAAACATAGTCAAAGTGCAATCGAAAAGCATAGTAAAAGCGTATTAAAAGCGCAGTCAAAATGCAGTAAAAAGCACAGTCAAAGTGCAGACCACATGTTAAATTTTAATTGGATATCTAGACCTATTTCTAGGTCTAACGTCCGGACCTAATAATTTTTCACACTCTGGACTTGGCCTAAATTCGCCAAAGCCATGTGTCAGGATCCACATATAGCCTCAACCAATTGCTACTCAATATACCTTGATGACTGATGATGAGAGATATGAGGATAATCCATTGAGGTGTTTACCAGATTGTGGGTATGTATTTCATGCTATATGTGTGGATCAATAGCGGCGACAACATCCAACTTCTCCGATGTGTCAATTGTGAATGATGCTTGGATGAGATTCCGCTTGAAATTGAACAACTACTATTCTACTATTTGAAAGTATATCATATTTAATCTCTAATTTTAGCTCTTAAACATTCTCTATTCCCTGAAATATGAGAGATGAATATGTAACTTCAAAGAGAAAGAAAACATATCATAGTAGAAGATAAAGTATGATATATTTTCACATATTTTTCATCATATGTTTAGAATATGATGGACAATCACAAATATTTTTACTTATAAAATTTATTTTTTTAGCAATATTAGTTGAGATTTAAATCAATATTATCCAATCTGCATACTAAATTCGCCGCTGGAACTTAGTCAATTCTGCAAAGCTTGGTAATTAATTAAGCCATAATTAGAAGCTAAAGATAAATTAATTAGATTTTGTTCTTCACTTGCCCTGTATACTTTCATTAAAGTTGATAAGATGGAACCATACTTAAAAAAAGGAACCAGATAACATCATGCCCCTACTTCAATCTTAGAAAAATATAGCAAAATCCATCATCATCATTCCCATTTTCACTCCGAAATAGATAATGACAGTAGAAGATCATCCGATCTTTGATGCTCTACCTTCACTAATTGACATGCCTCATTTTTTGAAATAAACTCCACTTTATCTTTTAATCCAAGCAGTAAAATATACAATTCAAATCTTCGTACATCTTGATACTTTCAAGATGAATAATATAACCTAAATAGTGAGCCTAATGCAGAATCTCTTATTTCAGAACCTTAAAAAGAGGAACTCATAGTCTATCCTTGTAAAAAATAATGTCATAATATAAAACTCGTAGTTCAGATTTCTTACTAGATATGATCAAGTCAATCAACTTTGGACACTCTGTATCTGGCTTATATGATTCAAGAATCTTTTCTTGCAAAGAAGGTTGAATAATCATCTGAGCCAATATACTATAATCCCAATTAGTAGAAAAAATCACTTGCAACTGTAATCGCTCCATATCTCATATTAAATACTCTCAGAAGTGAGTTGTATATAAGATAATTCAAAGGATTTCTTTCTCAGAGCATCTGCCACCACATTAGTCTTATCAGACATATACTAAATATTCATATTGTAATCTTTGATAAACTCAAGCCATCCTTTGCCTCAGGTTTAGATCCTCTTGAGTGAATATATATTTCAAACTAATAATCAATGAAAATCTCACACCTAACATCATAAAACTATTGTCTTCAGGCCTTCAAAGTAAACACTGCAGTAGCAAGTTCCAAATCATGTGTTAGATAATTTCTCTCATGTGACTTCATTTATTTGGAAGCATAAGTTAAAACTCGACAGTGTTCATTAGAACACACCCAAACCTCTAAGTGAAGCATCACTGTATACATGAAAGCCTTATGTACCAGAAGAAAAAGTAAAAACTAGAGCAGAAGTTAAACAATCATTCAATCTTTGGAAACTTGCCTCAAAATCTAGTGTCCATACAAAAGCTACTAATTTATGAGTCTATTTCACTAGAGATATATAAATCTGAGAAAATTCTTTCACAAATTTCTGATAATATCTAGCCATTACTAAGAAACTATATACCTCAAACATAATAGCAGGCCTTGATCAATTAGTGACACTTGAACTTTTTGAGGATCTATAAAAATAATAGCACTACTCATGATGTTTCCTAGAAAAGAAATACTCCTCATTTATAAATCACAATTAAAATTGTTGGCATATAATTAATGATGCCTTAAAGTCTCTAAAATAATCCTTAAATACTTGACATGATCTTCATCAGAAGTAAAATATACATAAATATCATCGATTAAAAATTCCCTAAACACATTATTCATTAGATCCATAAAGATAGTTGGAGTAGCAATCATCCTAAATGGTATAGCCAAAAACTCCTAGTGTCTATACCTTGTACTAAAACCTATCTTCATCATATCAACCTGTTTCACCTTCACCTGATAGTATCAAGAATGCAAACCAATCTTAAAAAATATAGAAGATCCAACAAGCTAATCAAATAGATCATTGATCCATAATAAAGGATATTTATTATTGATAATGACTTTTGTTCAACTAACGGTAGTAAATATATATATGCATCAAACCATCATTTTTCTTCACAAACAGAATAAGTACTCCCCCACAGAGACACACTAAGATGAACAAATCCACTATCAAATAACTCTTGAAGCTGAACCTTCAACTCTTGAAGCCTCTTAAGTGTCATTCTATATAAGCTTTAAAAATTTGAGTTGTACCATGAAATACATCAATACAAAATTCAATGTTTATATCAAGAGGCAAACTGATCACTAACTCCTCATGAAACACATCTGAAAAATCTCGTACTAACAGAACATCATAAAGAAAAATAAAATCAATAATCATATCCTAGACTAATGCCAAAAATATCATACAACCCATCTTCCAAAATCCATCTGCTTCCATAGTAGAAATCAGACAAAACAAAATATCTCTAGCACTCTAAAAAACATAAATCTCACTACTAAGGAATAACTTTAAGCAATTAATCTGAGCCTCATACTAAGTCAATCAGTCCATACCCAAAATAACATTAAATTGTATAAATGGGTAATAAAATCAAATTATACCTCCACTTTATATCAAAAATCACAAGAGCACATAAATAGATCCTACTAGTCATCATATCATCTTTAATCGATATAGTAATAAAAAAATTTGAAGATAAGTTTAGCAAAATGATGAAAAGCTCAAAAATAAATGAATGGATGGCTCTATAATTGAATAAAATATAATATGAATGCTTATAAATGTAAGTCATACTGGTAACCAGATATGGAGCATCATGAGCCTCATGCTGAGTCAAACTATACACATGTGGTTGAACTAGATTTGGAGAAACAATACTACTAGAGTCTCTCTGACCATTATCAAAAGGTTTATCTATTACTTAACTAAAACTATTGCCTATACCCAAAGCACTCTAAACAAATGTATAAAGTGGAACTATCCTCGGCTTCACTATCGATCTAACAAAACTCCCAATTCTTCGCTCAAGTCATCGGCCAAATCCTACATGTAGACACTCTGTCATCTTATATCCAACATATCCATATCTAAAATACTAGCTAGTTATCCTGTATCACTAATCGAAGTGGCGTCTGCCATAACTCTAGCATACAAGTGCCCCACTAACTAAATGTTAAAAACTAGCAACACTGCCCCTACTTAGAGCTTCTATATATACAAATTATCTACTATTAGAAGTCTCGCCACTAAACCTCTTCCTACTAGTAGTCCATCACTACTGAGTAGCCGTCAGATCATTCTCTATTAGACGAGTTCTCTCCAAAAGATAAAAAAAATTAGAAATATGAAATATCACTAGAGGCTATCTCAAAGTCCTATAAGAAACCTGTTGTACTTAATTTTCAACTGGAGTGTTATCAACTATGGAGCATATGTAGCAAAAATAGTGAACTTTGGCTCGTATTGCATCATAGTCTTGCTATTTTAAACCAATCTTAAAAATGTCTCATGCATCTACTATCTTGCTGAAGGTGATACAAACAAGGATCTAAGCTTATTTGAGAACTCCCCCAACTAATCATAGAATTTAATTTCCCCTAAAATTTTTCCTCTTACTGGCCATCCACCAGCGCTCATCCTCCTTATATAACATAAAGATTGATAATGATACATCTCTCTCAGGAGGACATTGTATACATTCAAATGTCTTCTCCAGCCTCCTCAACCAGTCCTCTACTGCCTTGGGCTCAATAGCACCCTTGAACCTCAGAGACTTCAATCATAGAAATATTTGTAGACGTTTATATACCTCATTAGATCTTATATCAAGAACCTTGATATGTGTCTTACCCATCATTTGAGCTATCAGACTAGTAAAACACATATTAAAATTGACTATCGGAGCTGTACTATGTACAAGAGCTGCCTGACTTGTACTCCATCCATCAATTATATCTAGGTTTGGCGAATCCAAAATCACACAAAATATATAATTAAACATATATGCACATGAAACAAATAATAATAAACACCCATATAGACTTAAAATTACCCCACTTGACTTACAAATAAATTTCTAAAGCCCTGTTTTATAATTCATTCCAAAACTATTGCTTTAATACTATAAAAACTTGTCACAAACTAACCCAACCAGTACATATCCTATCGTATTGAGCTATGACAAGTAAATCCCAAGATATAGGTTTGGAATGCTTTCAATTTTATTTCAATATTTATTTTAAATAAATTACAAACTACATAGCTACTGAAATATTCAAAGTAGTACTATAAGCAAACTCGTCCACCACATTTCTTTTAATTCATAAATATATATATAAATTATAGTACATTGCTATAAATAGAAGCTACAAAACTGAATAATAAACTAGTTATGACTATACAAAAATTAAAATAGAGACGTACCTATAAATTTAGAACTAATCATAAATTGTTAATAAAAAAGCTCATTCCCTTTCCCATATCATAAAAATCAGAAAGAAAACTATAGTGAGTTAAAATAGCTTAGCAGGCCACACAAATCGATCAAAAAATTTAAATTTTTTATTATCCATTTTTTAATATTTAAAAATAATTAAATGTAGTATAATAAATAATTTGAGCACTTTATCTATTATAACATGTATAATTTTATCATATATCCACATTTTTCATCATATTATAATAGTTAAAGTATAATTAAACATGTACAATAATTGCATAGTTTTTTATAATGATAGGCAACATAAATTCCTACTAAGCAAAAATGTACATTTTCAACAAATAATCAAATTATCAATTTTATCTTAGTAGATTTTTATGAATTATCGACAAAAATATATGCTATTTTCAGACTTTCATTGAATTATAATATTATTTTTCGGCATCTAAATAACTTTCTATTCAATAAAAAATACATAAATTCTAAAACCCCTGTTGTAAAATTTTAAAAAAATATTCAAAATATTCATAATCTTAATCTCTATAATATATAAAAGTTACAAGGTGAAATATTTACTCGTGCAAAATTATCCCAATTTTTTAGTAACAAAAATAAAATTTTAATCAAAATATTCTATAAAAATTACATATTTTAAAAATTAATATAAACATAGTGTGACGTATCTTGAGACAAATAAATTTAAATTTTCTAACTGGACTAACAGTCAAAAATAGCTTTAAGACCTCCAAAACCAAACTTTTCATTTATCTCTCCTATCTTTTTCTCTTTTTTCCCCTTACATGTTCTCATGCAAAGCTTTTATTAAATTATATAATAGTGGATTAGGATATTCTAATAAAATATTAAATAAGTATTCTAATTATTTAATTTTAAACAAAAAAATCATTTAAATTCTTTTATATCCTCAACAACAACAACAACAACAACAACATCAAGCCTTCATCCCACTACATGAATCCTTTTTCTCCATTGTGTCCTATTAAAAGTCAAATTCAAATATGAAAATAGTTTGTGATTTAAACTTATAATAACTCTTAAATAATTTTTATATAAACCAAGATATAGGAATCTCATCTCAAATCAGTTCTCTCAATTTATCCCTTTATTTAACTTATTTTTAAAACAGACATTAGAACTTGAAGATTGTTAAATAATATGCAATAAATAATATATCTACTTGAAATTTCAAATAAGAAAATTGGAACATAGCCATTACAACAACCATATGCATTAGGAACAACACCACCCAACTGATTCTATACTTTCAATTTGGAGGATGAAACCAAATGCAATTCATAAATATTGCAAAATCTGAAATACTGGAAATCAATTCTAAAAGATTGATATGAAAATAAGTCTTAAATAAAAAGAGAATCATTCAAGCAACATTGATCATCATAAACTATAAATAAATTAAAAAAGGATAATTTTATTAAAATTGTCCTTGTTTAATTTTCTTTTATCTTTGTTATTTATTTTTTTTAACCATATTAACATTTGTTATAATTTTTTTTCAGCAGTATATCAAGCCATTAAAAAAAAATGACCTACATCGATCCAAGCTATGTCACAGCCATGGCAGTCCTCGTTTTTTTCCTTATCATTTTCATCGGCGTCAACTTATACTTGTTTTTCCGTCGTTCCACCGCTCCCCCTATGCTTGAGCTCACACTCGGGACCTGGTCTAACTATGCAGAAGCCATGCGTCAGGATCCGCAGGCAGCCTCCAGTGACTGCTGCTCAATTTGCCTTGTTGACTATGATAAGGAGGAGGAGGGGGAGGATAATCCAGTGAGGCTTCTACCTGATTGTGGGCATGTATTTCATGTCAGATGTGTGGATACATGGCTACAACAACATCCAACTTGTCGGGTGTGTCGGTCGCCAGTGATGCTAGTATGAGATTATGCTTGAAATTGAACAACTATCATTCTACTATATATTTGACTCTCTTTGTGACTCTTCGGCTTTGTTTAATATGGTTGTTGTTGCTGTATAATTTTGTATAAAAGCATTTGTATAGGAAATAGCATTTAAAAAAATGGTGTTTGAATATTGGAGTTTAATCTTATTTGTGGAATGAAAACAAAGCATTATTACATATAAATCAAATTTGAAGTCTATTTAGTAAACTAGTAAAATGCAGGTGCTTGATATTTCAGTCTTTATGAATATTATATATAATTTATACATAATTGATACGTCATCACAAAATTAGCTTGATCGGGCACGAATCTCGAGGCAAAAGCTAGTTGGAGACTTCAAAAATTAAATCCGGGAGCATCCGAGCTCCGATTTCAACGAGCTTAAAGTCAAACTGAGCGTCTCGGAAATACGAACCCAACGACACCAAGAAGAACATCATAAAGAAAAATAGAATCAATAATCATATCCTAGACTAATGCCAAAAATATCATATAAACCATCTTCCAAAATCAATTTACTTCCATAGTAGAAATCAAACAAGACAAAACATCTCTAACTCTCTGAAAAACATAAATCTCACAACTAAAAAATAACTTCAAGCAATTAATTTGAGCCTCATACTAAGTCAACTAGTCCATATATATCCAAAATAACATTAAATTGCAGAAATAAGTAATAAAATAAAATTATACCTCCACTTTATATCAAAAATCACAAGAACACATAAATAAATCTTACTAGTTATCATACCATCTCTAATCAATATGGTAATAAAAAAGATAATACAAAAATTTGAAGATAAGTTTAGTGAAATGAAGAAATGCTCAAAAATAAATGAATGGATGGCTCTATAATTGAATAAAATATGATATGAATCCTTATAAATGTAAGTTGTACCGGTAACCACATATGGAGCATCATGAGCCTCATGCTGAGTCAAGCTATACACATGTGGTTGAATTAGATTTGGTGTAACAATACTACTAGACTATCTCTGACCATTGTCAAAAGGTTTACATATTACTTAACTAAAACCATTTCTTATACCCGTAGCACTCTAAACAAATGTATAAAGTGGAACTATCCTCGGCTTCACTGTTGGTCTAACAGAACTCTCAAATCTTTGCTCAAGTCGTCAGCCAAATCCTACATGTAGACACTTTGTTATCCTATATCCAACATATCCATATCTAAAATACTAGCTAGTCATCCTGTATCAGTAATCAAAGTGGCATCTATCATAACTCTAGCATATAAGTGCCCCACTAACTAAATGTTAAAAACTAGCAACACTGCCCCTACTCAAAGCTTCTATATATACAAATTATCCACTGTTAGAAGTCTCACCACCAAACCTCTTCCTACTAGTAGTCCATCGCTACTGAGTAGCCGTCATATTGTTCTCTATCAGACGAGCTCTCTCCAAAAGCTCAAAAAATCAGAAATATGAAATAGCACTAGAGGCTATCTCAAAGTCCTCTAAGAAACATGTAGTACTTCTCAACGGGAGTGTCAATCAATTATGAAGCATATATAGCCAAAATGGTGAACTCTGTCTTGTATGCATCATAGTCTTGCTATTTTAAACCAATCTTAAAAAAGTCTCATGCATCTGCTATCTTGCTGAAGGTGATACAAACCAGGATCTAAACTTATTTGAGAACCCCCCCAACTAATCATAGAATTTAATCTCCCCTAAATTTTTTCCTCTTACTGGCCATCCACCTGCGCTTATCCTCCTTATATAACATAAAGATTGCTAATGATACATCCCTCTCAGGAGGATATTGCATATCTTCACATGTCTTCTCCAGCCTCCAACCAGTCCTATATTGCCTTGGGCTCAATAGCACCCTCGAACCTCGGAGGCTTCAATCATAGAAATATTTGTAGATGTTTATATACCTCATTAGATCTTATATCAGGAACCTTTATATGCGACTTACCCATCATTTGAGCTATCAGACTAGTAAAACACACATTAAAATTGACTACCGGAGTTGTACTATGTACAAGAGCTACCTGACTTGTACTCCATCAATCAATTATATCTAGGTCTGGCGAATCCATAATCACAAAGAATATATAATTAAACATATATGCACATGAAACAAATAATAATAAACATCCATATATACTTAAAATTATCCCACTTGACTTACAAATAAATTTCTAAAGCTCTGTTTTATAATTCATTCCAAAACTATTGCTTTAATACTATAAAAAATTTATCACAACCCAATCCAACCAGTACATATCCTATCATATTGAGCTATGACAAGTAAATCCCAAGATATAGGTTTGGAATTATTTAGATTTTGTTTCAATATTTATTTTAAATAAATTATAAATTACAGAGCTACTAAAATATTCAAAGTAGTAGTATAAGAAAACTCATCAACCAGATTTCTTTTAATTCATAAAAAAAATATAAATTGTAGTACATTGATATAAATAGAAGCTACAAAATTGAATAATAAACTAGTCATGACTATACAAAAATTAAATTAGAGACATGCCTATAAATTTAGATCTGATCCTAAATTGTTAATAAAAAAGCTCATTCCCTTTCCCACATCATAAAAATTAGAAACAAAACTACATTGGGTTACAACAGCTTAGCAGGCCACACAAATCGATCTAAAATTTTAAAATTTTTTATTAACCATTTTTTTTAATATTAAAAATAATTAAATGTAGTATAATAAATAATTTGAGCACTTTATCTAAGTAACAAAAATAAAATTTTAATAAAAAAATTCTATAAAAATTACATATTTTTAAAAATTAAGATAAATATAGTGTGAACTTCCTTGAGACAAACAAATTTAAATTTTCTACCTTAAAAAAAACCATCATCGACATTTTTAGACCAAAGTAAGTCAGATTAAAATTTAGCCATTGTTTATAAACTGCTTTGGAATTTAATTAACAATTGTTGTCTAGTATCCCTTTATTTAATTTATTTTTAAAGAAGACATTAGAACATTCAGATTACAAAATTCATCAAAAAAAAGAACTTAAAGATTGTTATATAATATGCAAAAAATAATAAATCTAGTTGAAATGAAATAAGAAAATTGGAACATAACCATTACAACAACCATTTGGAGGATATGAAACCAAATGCAATTCATAAATATTGCAAAATCTTAAATACTGGAAAGCAATTCTAAAAGATTGATATGAAAATAAGTCTTAAATAAAAAGATAATCATTCAAGCAACATTGATCATCATAAACTATAAATAAATTAAAAAGGATTATTTTATTGAAATTGTCCTTGTTTAATTTTCTACATTTTTTAATTTTCTTTTATCTTTGTTGCTTTATATTTGTCAGCTTGATAAAGTTCTTTCTATTTTTTTGGAGAATCAAATTTATTTTTATTAACCATATTATCATTTGTTATATTCTTTTTTTCAGGGTATATCAAGGCATTAAAAGAAATGACCTACATCGATCCAAGCTATGTCACAGCCATGGCAACCGTCGTCCTCTTCCTTATCATTTTCATCGGCGTCAACTTATACTTGTTTTTCCGTCGTTCCACCGCTCCCCCTATGCTTGAGCTCACACTTGGGACCTGGTCTAACTATGCAGAAGCCATTCGTCAGGATTCGCGGGCAGCCTCCAGTGACTGCTGCTCAATTTGCCTTTCTGACTATGATAAGGAGGAGGAGGGGGAGGATGATCCAGTGAGGCTTCTACCCAGTTGTGGGCATGTATTTCATGCTAGATGTGTGGATTCATGGCTCCAACAACATCAAACTTGTCCGGTGTGTCGGTCGCAGGTGATGCTAGTATGAGATTATGCTTGAAATTGAACAACTATTATTCTATTATATATTTGACTCTCTTTGTGACTTGTTGGCCTTGTTTGATATGGTTGTTGTTGATGTATAAATTTGTTTACAAGCATTTGTATAGGAAAATAGCATTTAAAAAAATGGTATTTGAATATTGGAGCTTAATCTTATTTGTGGAATGAAAACAAAGTATTATTGCATATAAATCAAATTTGAAGTCTATTTAGTAAACTAGTAAAATGCACGTGCTTGCTATTTCAGCCTTTATGAATATTATATATAATTTATACATAATAAATAGGCATATAAACTTATATTAATTTTCATAAACAATAAAGAATATATGAAAAGTAAAAAGTGTGTTAATGTGCAACGCAAGGGGTCCTAATCGATTGAATGCATGATGATAAAAGTTAATAAGAGAAGAAGAATTGGAGCATGAATTATCCTCAATTTTTTTCATTCGAGTTTGGAACCTTTTCTATAAATTTGAGAGGCTTAAGAAAAAATAAAAATTGTGCATAAAATAAATAATTGTAGTGAATTAAAATTAATAATTAATAGTCAATATTAATAAAAGATAAATTAAACTAAGTGAAGCAATTTTTTAAATTTTCGATCATTATAAGAGATTTAACCCTAAGCTCTAAATAAAAAGCCGAAGTGAAGCTATTTTTCAAAACTTCAACAAGAAATTCAGATCTTTGGCCAGCTGAAAAATACAATGAAAATCAATTCCAAACAAAATCACATCATTTTGCAAACAGTATATACTTATTAAAATGTTGCAATGACCTTTTATGATCGTGGATTATATTTTAATCAAAGATTAAAATCTGTGTTCAGTACTTATATATATCTGTATATTTAGTTATTGAGATTTTGATTGGAGGTAGAGTTCACCGAACTACAAGTCTAAATTATTAGGTGCTGACGCCGAACGTCATTCGGAGACCAATCGGAATGGGCCATGTCACCTATGTGCTTGGTACCGCTCTTTACCGTACTGCGTCTCAGTGCCACTGATATAGCGCATTCTGATTAGTCTCCAGAGGGTGTTTTGCATCTAGTCCCTGCACGGAATAATTTATATGCGACATAAATTATTTGTTCTTGTTTGATTCTTGCAGCTGATTTTTTAGATTGATATATGTGCAGGAATCCATTTTTTAGTTCTGCTTGAAGTGAGTCCTGTTTACTGCGGTTTAAATATTGGGCAAGAAATAATTTGTTCGGCTAGTGCTAGTTTACTGGCACGACAAGCTAGCAATTGCTTCTAAAAAATACTGTGTAATCATTAAATATACTCGTAGATCTTTCAAACATGAAGCGAATAAAGAGGCGGCCATGCAAACAATTATTAATCTTCAAATAACACATAAAAACAGAATATGTTTAAGTAAATTTAACACATAGAAGTACAATACTATAGAACATCTTAAACTCAGTAAACCGGACGGTTCTCCTGTCCAAACAACCCATCCAGTGTCCACACAAAATAATGTGCAGACATAACACATCTTAATTTTTCTTCTTGGTGGTAGTTCCTTGCCGAACCTATATTATTATAAAATTTTCATTAATTTACCATGAGAAGCTAGTAATCAAGCAAAGCTTAACCAACAAATATTGATTAAGAAATATTGAGCAAGAAATAATTTGTTCAGCCAGTGCTAGCTTACTGACACAACATGCTAGCAATTGCTTCTCAAAAATACTGCGTAATCATTAAATAAACTCTTTGATCTTTCAAACATGAAGCGAACAAAGATACGGCCATGCAAGCAATTAATAATCTTCAAATAACACATAAAAACATAATATATTTAAGTAAATTTAACGCATAGAAGTACATTACTATAGAACACTAAACAAGCTGCTTGTTAAAATAGCTGACAACACCGTGATAATATATGTCGAATAATATTAATAAATTGAAGGCAAGCAATTAAGCAACCAATGATCGATCTCTAGCTATTGTTCGTCCAGAACTTGGCCTGAAGTATTTCCACGGTCTTCTGATCAAGCTGGAAAGCCTTCTCTAAAATATAGGGAGAGATAGGCGGCTTTGATCCAAAGACTGCATTGGCAATAGTAATCACTCCCGGATTCTGGCTGCTGAGCCCGGAAATAGACACTGCATTTGTATTTCCAATGTTGAGCTGAAAGTGGATGAGACCTTGCGGGAAGACAAAGACATCTCCCTCATTAAGAACCTTTGTGAAGAGCTTGTTGTCCGGGTTATTGGATGCCACGAAGCCGACAGCAAGAGTGCCCTGTATCACCATGAGTATCTCGCTGGCCCTCGGGTGAGTGTGAGGAGGGATGAGACCATAAGGCGCAAAGTCTATGCGAGCAAGTGAGATGCCGAGTGTGTTCAATCCCGGGAGTTGCGTAACAAAAACAGGCGTCACCTTCGATCCCAACTGATTTGCTGTGTTGCCAGGTTGGTTTAAGCCCTTGAAGAGGAAGTCGTTCTCGTTCACCAAGTTGGGGTCCTTGCAGACGAACCCATTCACAAATACTGCAAGATCATTATTTATTTACATAAGCATATTCATGTATGTTCTGCATTGCAAATGATGAAATTTTTTTAATAAATGAATGAATGCAAGAGAGATAAATATGTGGATCGTACTGTTTGACGTGTTGTCTGCAACGCAAAAGTCTTGAAGCTGTGTGGGATCAGTAGCTATTGCAAGCGAGGAAGCCAAAGCAAGCAAACCAAGAAAGAGCTGGAGGTCATGAGACATAGCCATTTTCCTTAATTTGTAAATATATGGCTGATCTCTCTCACTTTCTCTCTTATATCAAGCTTTACCTTGCTTGTGGTGAATTTCCTTTAGGGTGTATAGGATTATATATAATGTGCTATCTAGAGAGGTCGGCAATGCTTGAAACTTTCATGGGAAGAACAAGTCTTAAATTCACTTCTCCTCATGTTCAAGAGTAGCGAAATGGTCTTGATCAACTACTTGCAAATTAATCATGGTAGTCGGTAATTAATGACCAAATCAGCTGAGAACTTATGAACGTTTGCATGTTAGGAGGTATTTTTTATTGAAAGCAATTAATGTTTGGTGTTGATTTCCTCTATTGATTTCTTTCTCCATTCAAACTTGTTAAATACTAGCCTTACATACTGCGTACGTAGAAAATTGACCGAAATGCCTATTAATATTTTAGTTTATCGGTTCTGATAGAGAGGTTGGATTATTTGTATTCTCACAATGATTGCTATATCATTGTGAATTGTTGCAGCAATTGCATTATTTGAGCCTAAAGGAAGTATGTCCATGCATTTCTTTACATCCTAATTAATAGGCTCGCTCACATCAAAAAACTGCATTGCCAGCTTCTTAATTAATTGGTTCTGCCATATGAACTTGTTCAAATTTTGAGATATTACCGTAAGAGTGCTTTCTTATATTGTCTTCTTTGAGCGTACAACAACTCATCTTTATTATTTGTGATCCTATTCACAACATTCTTGCTTATTCTAATGAGAAGTAAATAAGCTCAGCTTACCATCTTACTAAGCAGATTAGATACAAACTAATTTTGATTCCAAAGTTATACAACATGACAACCAGGCTATGATGCCATGTATAAGATATATTGAAGATAAAAAATAATTTCAACGCCCCAAAATTACATGTCAAATCATCGAGAAAATTCTTGGAAGCATACTTGAATCCATTGAAAATTTAGAAATGAAGTTTTGACGTTTTCGATCTTTAACGTTTGAAACGGCGTTCTCCAAGAAAGCAAGAGACCTCTTATTTTAATTCAAGATGAAAAATGAGGAAAATGAGAACTTAACTACTTATGCTGGGGGCCATGACCTTATTTATACTTTAGTGCATTTATTTTATTTTAGCTTTTTTTTTTTTTATAAAACCCGCATAAGGGGCTTACACGTTAATATAATAAAAATATTATAAGTCCTTAATGGATCAATAACCCACTAAAAATACATTATTTGAAATAAAACATGCGAGCCTTTGATCCAATCTAATGCAAAGCACAAATAAATGAAAAGAAAGCAAACAAAGAAGACAAAACCAGAAGGAGAATCACACAAAGGAAGCAATAGGAAGAAGTAACTGCCAACACCTCAGTCCAACCAACACAACAATCAAAACAAACCCAGAAGATCAGCAAGAGCTCCCACCAAAAACAGCCACACTAGCCTTGAGGAAGCCTGCAAAAGGAAGAATCAAACCGAACAAAGCCAAAATAACGACCACTAAACTAAGAGAGAATCATCACAGAACACCCCAAGCTCACAAAAGATGAGGAGAGGGGTATCAGAAAATCCATAGAAACAAAACCCAAAACATCTGGCCAAAAACAAACGAGCCAAAAGGCCAACCAACTAGCAGCTTCCAAACCACCACAGAAGCCAATAAAGAAAAGGTTTATTTTAGCTCTTCATTAAAATAAAATAATATATTTGATCAATACATAATATTTAATTTCATACAAAATTAAATAAGATGTCACATAAGTCAAATAATAATTTAATTTCTTAAGTATATAATGCTTTTAATTGGCTTAATTTTAAATAGCTACTAGTATAATGCTTGATATAAATTTATTAAATAAAAGGTAAGGATTACAGTGACCAGATACAAAAACAAAAGAAATAAATAGCCAGAGGATCTAAGAAGTCAAAATAAGAAAAGAGGGGGACTCAGGATGGAGGCCCCCAGCACCAGGTTAGTAGCCAAGCACAGACCATCCATAGGTAGAAGTAATCGAACGCCAACCAACCAATGACGAGGTACCCAGGTTGCCAGCCAGCTTAGTCATAGAGGGGAAGCAGGAGCCTCCTCATCATTGTCCATTCCACCATAAAAAACCACTACAATATTGTTAAGAGCCAAATTTGAAACCAAACAACAATGACAGCCAAAACAAAGCCACCCAACACGCTCCAAAAAGCAGCAACCAGAAACCCAAAAGGAAAAAGTCATAAACGTTATTTCCTTCTTCGCCTATTAGCTCTACCTCCCCTCTTCCTCCCAAAAGATCGAACAAGGATTTCATCCTCACTCACATAAAAGGTCCTCATCCTCCACACTAGAAGGAGAAGCCTCTAGAGTTAACCAATCAGTAGGACGCAGAACAGGTTGTTTTTCACTCATAGCCACATGATCACGCATTTTATCATCAGCAACACAGAAATAGGAACATTGACAATGTTAGCATTGTTGACCAAGCCAACACCAGCATGATTAACTGAAGTGTCCACTTCCAAATTAACCGAAGAGCAACCAACCTGAGAACCAGGGGACAAATCCTTAATGGAGCCAGAGGAATCAGATTGCTCAACAGACATTAAAGATTCAACATTTTTAGTCAAAACGCATGGGGCATTACCCACATCACTTAAAACATGGAAAGAATTAACTTCACAACCCAACAAACCACCATCATTAGCACATCCCTAAACGCCCCGCTCAACCCGCTTTTGGGAAAGCGGGTGCTATTCAAAGGCAAAGGCAGGTGGTGATGGCTCTAGTGGGCAGGGATGGAGGGGGGGCAACACATGAGGAAACTCACATGCAATGTATCTAGAATTCTTCAAAATCAAACAAATTCAAAATATGTTAAAAATGAATTAAGTCAAAAATTCTAACTACCTCAAAAAAACTACACATAATCCGCTTTTCTCATAATCCAACAACTAAGGCTTCATTTGGAACAACTTTTTTATTATTTTCTAAAGTTGTTTTTAGTACATAAATTTATAGTTCAAAAAAATTTTGTACTAAAAAGATGCTTTAGAATGCATTATAAAAGATGTCTTAAATGAAGTCTAAATTTTGAAATTCTTACATTTGACTTACTCTACCCTACTAATAGTCAGAACAAAACAACTCATTGGAAAATTTGAAATTAATGTCTGTCAAACTATACTGAAACATTTAACAAAATTATCATTTCCCTTTTTAATATGATTTAAAGATTTTTCCTTCAAGAACCTAGCAGAACCATTAATTTCAAACTTATTGCCAAGGAGATTTTATTCTAAAAGATACATTATGAATGGTTTGAACATTCGCACACTCTCTCATGACGAAAATAAAAAAGATATAAAATTATAATATAATTTAAATAATAAAATTTTAAGCCAAAACTATCCAATGCATAATTAAATATCAATTAAAATTTATAAAAAAATAAGAATAATAATTTATCTATGGATAAATTAGAATTAGAATGCTAATTAAAATTATATAATAATTTATACGGATTTAATAAGCATAGTTTAAACAAAAAAAAATTAATTACTTCTATCTTTAAAATTAAAGACTAACAGGCACGCATAATCAACATAAATAATCTATCTTTGGATTAATTTTACATGATTAAGATTAATTACTTTGTTTAAGGCAAGTATTTGGATGATTAATTCTTGGTTTAGGTGAGGTTGTTATTAATCTAACTTTCCTAATATAAAGAGTACAGTTGGTCACTAAAGCCAGAGTATTAATATTAATTAATCAGTAAATACCAATTCAAGACCTCGTGCTGCTTTGAAACTGCTATATAATTAATTACTCAAATAGGATACTGACTTAATTAAAAAATTGGAAAAAAATGTGAAAGTAAATTTCAAATCAAAATAACAAAAACACAATAATTAAATTATTATAAATTAATTTTTTTTGGATGAAGGATAATTAAAAAGAGATTGCAATTCTTAATCACCTGTTAAACTTATTTGTTTAGACAGTGCCTAATTTGAAAATATAGATTAAAGCAGGGATTTTTTTTTCTTTTTAAACAGATGTAAGATATAATTAAGAACTAATTAGTACGAATTTTTTAATCTAATTTCTCTTTATTTTCTTATGAGAGCTTGGTATTACAGACTCTACATTAAATATTTTGTTTGAGATGATTTTCTTACTATTTTTTAAAGTAGTTTTCTAGCATCAGATTTTTTAGTTTTTAAGAATCAAATCAAACAATTTTTAATCATGCATTTAGTCCTTAACTAAATTAAGAAAGGTTAACAGAAAAAAAAAAAAAAAACTCACTTTGCTGTCATTGAAACTGTGAGAACAAAATCTTCTTGACCTTCATGTTTCTGTAATTGCCATAAAAGAATTATTCAATCCATATTAAATCACATGAGATTTTAAATAAAAATTTATGAAGAAAATTAAGGTCAAATAATCTGATTAAATTTTAAATTATGATAGATTTTAAGACTTTTAAATTTAATTAAAATATGTTCTCACAATTTTATTTTTCTAATAGGCAATGGTATGGAAGATTTCTAGATGAATGATTGTTTACTTATTTATATTGAGAAAGATATATTTAATAGCATTGATAATGAATTGATTGTACACAGTTTCACAATGCTGGGGAACCCAAACCCAAGTCGTGGGAGAACCCCTACAAGGCTACAATCCCCCAACGAGCCCAACAAATAGAATTGATCGCTTGCATTTTTCGTCTATCACTTAAGAACAAAGAGAACTGACAAGCACGCTTGTATTTTTTGACTATCACCTCTGATAACTACCACTAGAAATCACCACCACTATCCCCATGCTTCTACATGTATTTAATGTTGTTATTGGGGTTTAACTTTTAACAGTTCGCTCCTGAATATCTAATTTATGGGAAATAAAATATTTATTCTCAAATAATCTCATACTCTTCAACTAAGAGGAAATGAGGATCTTTATACTTCCAGTTATATATTGGATTATCTAATTGGGCCAAATCCTTAAATTTTCTACTTTCAGAATTTTCGGCCTCCTACAAATTATTTTATTTAAGTTCTAAATTTTTGATAAAAATTAAGACAAAAAAACACATGATAATAACACAATTTTTCTAACGCGTAACAACTGATTTGATCGTTAATTAATTACTGGCTACCATGACTAATTAACAACTACTTTAAAACCATTTAAACATAACTGAATATGTATCGAGAAGCAGGTAAATTTAAGACTTGCTCTTCCCATGACAGATTCAATGACTTGTAAACTTGGAATTAACTCTATCTCGAAGCATTGTGGATCTCTCTAGCTAGCACCCTATATATACTCCCATACAACCCATAAGCAATTCACAAAGCAAGGACTTGCTAGTTAAGCCAGTTAACAGAGTGAGAGATCGAGAGAAAAAGAGAGAGAGAGATGGCTAAGTCTCATGACCTCCAGCTCTTTCTTGGTCTTCTTGCTTTGATCTCCTCGCTTGCAATAGCCACCGATCCCACACAACTCCAAGACTTTTGTGTTGCAGACAACACGTCAAACAGTAGGATCTATATACATTTCTCTCATGCATTCATTCACAATTTCTTACTAGTTGATTAAACTTTTTTTAAATTTTCATCATTTACAATGCAGAACATGCATATGCTTATGTAAACACATATATAATTATGATCTTGCAGTATTTGTGAATGGGTTCGTTTGCAAGGACCCCAACTTGGTGAACGAGAACGACTTCCTCTTCACGGGCTTGAACCAACCCGGCAACACAGCAAACCAGTTGGGATCAAAGGTGACGCCTGTTTTTGTTACCCAACTCCCGGGATTGAACACACTTGGCATTTCACTTGCTCGCATAGACTTTGCGCCTTACGGTCTCAACCCTCCTCACACTCACCCCAGGGCCAACGAGATACTTGTGGTGATACAGGGCACCCTTGCAGTTGGCTTCGTGGCATCCAATAACCCCGACAACAAGCTCTTCACAAAGGTTCTTAATGAGGGAGATGTCTTTGTCTTTCCGCAAGGTCTCATCCACTTTCAGCTCAACACTGGAAATACAAATGCAGTGGCTATTTCTGGGCTTAGCAGCCAGAATCCGGGAGTGATTACCATTGCCAATGCAGTCTTTGGATCAAAGCCTCCTATCTCTCCCTATATTTTAGAGAAGGCTTTCCAGCTTGATCAGAAGACAGTGAAAATACTTCAGGCCAAGTTCTGGATGAACAATAACTAGAGGTCGATCACTTGGGTTATTGCTTGCCTTCTATATATATGCCACACTGTTTTCAGCTTTTTTAACAATAATTAATACAGTTTCTGCAATCTTATATATGTAATAATGTGCTTCTATGTGTGTTGATTTTACTTAAATAATTTGTGTTTTTATGTGATATTTGAAAATAAGGGCTTGAATGATCATCTCTTTGTTCGTTTCATGTTTGAAAAATCAATAAATATTGCTAATTAAGACGTGAGTTCCCTTTATTACCTTAAAATTTTTAGCATGCAATAAATTATTAGATGCTAGCTATTAGGCTTTATTTTAGACAGCTTTCTTACTACTTAATATAACTTTTTAGTACAAAAATTAAAATATTTATACTAAAAAATTGCTTTAAAAAGCACTAAAAAAGCCGTCACAAATGAAGTCTTAGAATATATAAATACTCTTCTTATGATGATCATCAAATTGCTTATTCTTTCTTCCTTATAGCTTAATGCACCTATGTAGTTTGGCTGCCCTAATTAGTCATAAAAACAGCTTCTAGAATTAGTTTTGAAAAAAAAAAAAAGTTAGGGAAAACATTAAAATAATTTTTTTATTAAGATAAATTATAAAATTGTTAAATTTATTTTAATATGAGTGCACTATAATTTTTAATTGATTATTCATATATTATATTATCTTAAAATAAATTCAACTGATTTGAAGTTTATTCTTATAAATATTTAAATTTATTTAAGAACACAGAAATTAAATTTTGCCATTTATATATTTATTTTATTAATAAGAATCAAATTAAACAATTATTAATCATGCATTTAGTCCTTAACCAAATTAAGAAAGATTAACAGAAAAAAAAACTCACTGCTGTTATTGAAAGTGTGAGGACAAACTCTTATTGATCGACCTTCATGTTTCTGTAATTGCCACAACAGAATTATTTAATCCATATTAAATCACATGAGATTTTAAATAAAAAGTTATGAAGAAAATTTAGGTATGATTATTGGTATGATTGTGTTATTTTTTATTAATTAATCTAAAATTTATTGTTAAAAAATTTATTATTATTTTTAAAATCAAAATGAATTATCTGGTCGGGTTCAAATCATTTTGGTTGGTAGTTTTTGACACATTAAATGTGTTGGATTCAAATCAATTTCAAGTTAGATCCGAATCCAACCCATTGATCAATTTTAACACCCCCTATTTAAAATCAAGACCCCCCCTCCCCGGAGAAGTAAAAATCTCTCTTCGACAAACATTTTAAAACTTGAAAACTCATCACTTCATTCCCTCAACTGGGCTTCCTATTTCTCCTTTCATTTCCTATTATATGTTTTGTTTCCCATTGATCATTTGAATTATATTTATTTTTTGTGTCGTCTTTATCATCTTTTAATGAGAGCTTTGATTGTGAACTTGTTTGATAGTATCTATTTTTTTCTTTGTTCATAAGTCATTAAAGAACCATTAGTTCATCAACAATTATTGTCTCTAAATCTTTAGCTTCCTCAATAGCTACTACAATATGCTCAAATTTATCATTTACTAAACATAGAATTTTTTCTATCACTCAAATAGCTTCTAATTTTTATCCATATTGTCGCAGTTGATTGACGATAGTCAAAACTTTTGTGAAATAGTCCCCCATATTTTCTGCTTCCTTCATTTGAAGTGCCTCAAATTCAGTTCAGAGAGTTTGAAGTCGAATTTTCTTTATCTTGTTTATGTCTTTATATGCAACTTGAAGTATCTCCCATACTTGCTTAGAGGTAGATACATTTGTCACTTTCTCAAAGTTTGCCTCATCTAGTGCTTGATAAATGAAAAAGAGCATTTTTTTATCATTCTTTCTACTTTCTGTTGTCGATCAACAGCTCGATCCCTTCGGACTTTCGATAATGCTACTTCATTTTGATGCTTGACATAACCTTTTTCAACTATCTCCCAAATATCTTGCGAACCAAATAATGCCTTCATTTGAAGACTAATTCTCGTAATTCTCCTTTATGAGACGAGACATTTATAGATTCATAGTACTTACTATCGAATTTGGCTATGATATCACCTGTTAGAGATAAATTGTTTGTAAGAGTGTAAGAGAATATGACAAAAGAAAAAGAACTTTTAGATTTCTTTCTCTCTTACATCAAATTGACAAGGCTAAAGATCTTTTTATATCTGTACAACAACTACCAAAAATTATTTCAAATTCTAGAGATTTCTTTCCAACAATTTCCTAGAGACAAAAAAAAAAATCTTGCTAATTAATTTTAATCCTCTCTCGCCTTTCTTCCTCCTCGATCAGACAAAGCTGCTCCTCATCTTCTTTCCTAGCAATCTGAGAACTCCTCCTTTCCTCCCTTTCAATTTGACTAAAACCAGCTTCCATGTCACTGTCATCATCAATGGAATGTCGTAGTGATCCAAAGCTATTTTTAGATAGTGCATCGCTAAGACGAAAAGTTTATTCACTCTACCACCACGAATCTTTCAGCCCGCAACAATTATAAATGGTATAAAGTTGTGATGACAAAATAAAGTAATTAGAAGAAAAAAAAAATCAGGGAAGAAAATGCGAAGGAAGCTCAAGTTCAAGTGTTCAACGCACTGGATGTTCTTTTGGTTTTGAAACAAAAATTACATGCTAATTGTATTGAGGCTAAGCTCATGATGTTTTGTTTTCAAAGTTAGCAAGCAAATTGTGGATATATAGGTTGAAATTTTAGATTTAATTTTATATCAAATAAAAAAAAAAACATCCAATAAAAAAATATTCTTATAGTCAGCTCAATTTGTATTTTTATTGATAAAAATTCTCAAATAGTTCAAAATAATTTATGAGCACTGATGTATAATCCAAAAATTATCTTGATCGGGCACAAATCTCGAACCAAAATCAAGTTGAAAACTTCATAAATTAAATTTGGGATCATCCGAACTCTGATTTCAGTAAACTTACAATCAAACTAAACGTCTCAAAAATACAAACCCAACGACACCAATTCAACTCAATTCGAGCCAAAACTAGTCCAAATCAAGGGCCCGAAGCACTTTTGAAAAGTTTGAACAACAATTTAGTTTAACAAACTGTTTCCAAATGTGACATGCTTACAATCGAATTGAGTGTCTCGACGAGACGAATGCAACGAGCCCAAGATCATAGAATTCCGATATCAATAAGACATTCAACTGCCCAGCAAACAGTCCACGGTCAAGGGATTCAACATAATCCGTCCATCCAAACCACTCCCCATTTATCCTTGATCTTCCTCCTATTTACAGGTCATGCAACTCTAGGAAATCGATAAATAGACACATCTTTCCTCTTGAAAAGGGACTTTTAAGCCAAAGGAAACAAAAGAGAGATCGGATATCGCTCTTGCCTCCTTGCCAACTCGACCATCACCTGGAGTTCCGCTAGACCACCACATGATGCCGGAGTTCCGCTGGACCACCACTTGACGCCTGAGTTCCATTGAACCACCACCTGACGACGGATTTCTGTAGGACCACCAAGTGATGCCAGACTTTCATCACCGTTTGTTATCAGACTGCAACCATACGGTTGACGTACATTTATAATCTGATTGCCTCCAGGGATGAGTCAACCACTGTAATCTACTTGAATTTTAGTAAAATCATTTTCAACTGGGTCAGACTCCATAATTTTTCCCCTTTTCATGGTTTTCTATGTAAAAAAGTCTTATGTTTTTTGTGTGTGAGTTGAATATCCATACAATGATAAGACGTAGAATTATAACTCTATCGCCACATATATTCAATCCCGCAACAAATACTCCCATTTCATCATTCAATTCCTTCAGTGTTATTAAAACCACAAAACAGACCTAAATATATAAACTCATGAAATTAGATATCTTACAACCGAAAACTTCTAATAAATAATTAAATTAAAACTTATAATTATAAGATTTTTGTTTCATTTGGGATAGCTTTCTTATTGCTTTCGAAAATAATTTTCTATTACAAAAATTTTTAAAACTAAAAAAAAATATGCTAGAAATCTGCTTTAAAAAATAATAAGAAAGCTGTCCCAAACAAAACCTTTAATGTACAGTCTGTAATACCAAGCTCTCATGAAAAAATATAGATAAATTAGATAAAAAAATTCGTTCTAATTAGTTCTTAATTATATCTCACATCTATTTAATAAGAAAAAAAAAAACCCTGCCTTAATCTATATTTTCAAATTTGTTACTGTCTAAACAAATAAGTTTAACAGGTGATTAAGACTTATAATCTCTTTTTAATTACCCTTCAACCATAAAAATTAGTTTATACTAATTTAATTATTGTATTTTTGCTATTTTGTTTTAAAATTTTCTTTCACATTTTTTTTTTTAATTCAGTCAAATCCTGTTTGAGTAATTAATTACATTGCAGTTTCAATGGAGCATGAGGTTTTGAATTGGAATTTACTACGCAACTCATCTTGGTCTGTTGGTTGAGAGCTTAGGCTTCCAACTAAGAGGTCCAGAATTTGAGTCTTTGTACATGCGCTGTGTGTGAGTTTGCCGTAAATGGCCTAAATGTCCAAAAAAAATGGTATTTACTGATTAATTAATATTAATACTTTGGCTTTTGTGACCAACTACTTTTTATATTAGGAAAGTTAGATTAATAACAACTTCACCTAAACCAAGAATAGTCCAAATACTTGCCTTAAAACAAAATAATTAATCTTTCCCAACTTCCATCTGTGTATATATTTTGATCTCTATTTCTCATATCTGTATTTGCCTAATGCACTAGCAAGGTAATAAGTAATTTTTTAACTAAAAAGAGTAAAGGTAGCTAAGGCAGTCGTGATTAAAACAGAAATAGGATTATGGAAAGCTGGATTATGTGAGATGGGTCCAGTTCATATGATGCACTGCATCAGTGACCAACTACTCTTTATATTAGGAAAGTTAGATTAATATATAACAACCTCACCAAAACCAAGAATTGTCCAAATACTTGCCTTAAACAAAGTAATTAATCTTAATCATGTATAATTGATACATCAACAAAAAAATCATCTTGATGGGGCATGAATCTCGTGACAAAATCAAGTTGGACCACCACATGACGCAGGAGTTTTGCCGAACCACCGCAGGACGCCAGACTTCCGTCAGGACCACCACGTGACGCTGGAGTTCTACCGGACCACCGCCTAACGCCGGACTTCTAGCTGAACCACCGCCTGACGTCAGACTTCTGTCAGACTTTTGGTAGACCATTGCTCGCCGGACTTCCGTCAGGACCATCGCTCGACACCGGAGTTCTGCCAGACCACCGCTTGACGCAGGAGTTCCGCTGGACCACTGTCTAACGCCAGACTTCAATTAGGATCACCTCCTAATGCCAGACTTCCTACGGATCACCGCATGACACCGGAGTTCCACTAGACCACTGCTTAACGCTGAAGTTCTACCAAACTGTCGCTGGACCACCGATTGAGGCCCAAACTTTCACCAGACCACCGACAGAAGTCGGAGTTTCGCCAGCCACCGAATAACTCCCGGACATCCGTTGAACCACTACCTTACGACTGCGGTCTTTCTGACCTCTGTCTCTTATCGACTACAGTCCTTCTGATCTCTGTTTCCTACTACGATTTTTTCGATCTCCATCGCTAGATAACGGTCGTTCTGACCCCTATATCCTTCTAATTATGGTCCTTCTGACCTCCGTCGCCAGATAACAGTCTTTCTGATCCCTATCTCCTTCCGACTACGGTCCTTTTGACCTATGTCGCCTATTACGGTCCTTCCGACCTCCATCAGTAAATAATGGTCTTTCTGACCCATGTCTCCTGTCGACTATGATCCTTCCGACTTTTGTCGCTTACTATAGTCCTTGCGACCTCTATCTCCATATGACGATTTTTTTGAACCTTGTCTCCTTCCGACCTCTATCAGTGGATAATGGTTTTTCCGACAGTTGCAATCGATTGCAAATAGTCGTGGTTTCATTCAAATTGGGTCAGATCCCATGATTTTTTCCCATTTTTTGGGGTTTCCACGTAAAAACTCTGGTATCTCTTATGAACGTTATACCCTATCTTTATCTGCTTGTGTGTTAGATTTTCAAACGAAGCTAAGACATTAAATTTTATAATTCTCTACTGCCACTAATATTTCAGGACGCAACAATAATTACTCCAAAGATAGCTTATTTATGTTGATTATGCATGCCAGTTAGTCTTTTTATGGATAGAGGTAATTAAACTTTGTTTTGTTTAAAATATGCTTATTATAGCTGTATAAATTATTCTATAATTTTAATTAACATTCTAATTCTTATTTATCCATAGATAAATTATTATGTTTATTTTCTTATAAATTTTAATTGATATTTAATTATGTATTGGATAGTTTTGGCTTAAAATTTTATTATTTAAATTATATTATAATTTTATATCTTTTCTTTATTTTCATCATGAGAGAGTGCTAATGTTCAAGCCATTCATAATGTATCTTTTAGAATAAAATCTCCTTGGCAATTAGTTTGAAATTAATAGTTCTTCTAGTTGCTGGAAGGAAAAATCTTTAAATCTTATTAAAAAGGGAAATGATAAATTTGTTAAAAGTTTCAGTATAGTTTGACTGACATTTATTTCAAATTTTCCAATGGGTTGTTTTGTTCTGACTATTAGTATTGTAGAGTAATGTTTTGTTGGGGGCGGTTTTCTTTCTGCTTCTTAAAGCAATTTTTTTGGACAAAATTTATAATTTTTGTACTATAAAACTGATTTAAGAAGCAAATAGAAAGCCGTCCCAACCGAATCTTAAGTCAAATGTAAGAATTTTTAAATTAGTTTTCGATTAGGACAGCTTTTATATCGCTCTTTAAAGCAATTCTTTTGTGCTAAGAAATTGCTTTAGAAAATATTAAAAAAAATTGTCCCATACTAAGCTTTAGGTTTCGTTTGGGACAGCTTTCTCACTATTTTTTAAAATAGCTTTTTAGTTCAAAAATTTTAATTTTTATATTTAAAAGCAACTTTAAGAGACAGTACGAAAGCCGTCCCAAACGAAATTTTAGTTGTTAGATTATGAGAAAAGCGGATTATGTGTAGTTTTTTTGAGGTAGTTAGAATTTCTCACTTAATTCTTTTTAATATATTTGGAGTTTGTTTGATTTAAAAGAATTCCAAATAACTTTGGAATCAAGATTACTTTGTATCCAATCTACTTAATAAGATGGGAAGCTGAGCTTATCTACTTATCATTAGAATAAGCAAGAATGTTGAGAAGAGGATCACAAATAATAAAGATGAGTTGTTCTACGCTCAAAGAAGACAATATAAGAAAGCACTCTTACGGCAAGTTCTTATGGCTGAACCAATTAATCAAGAAGCTGGCAAAGCAGTTTGTTGATGTAAGCGAGCCTATTAATATTCAAACACCATGTTTTTAAATGCTATTTTCTATACAAATGCTTTTAAACAAATTTATACATCAATAACAAGCATATTAAACAAGGCCGAAGAGTCACAAATTAAGAGAGTCAAATATATAGTAGAATAATATTTGTTCAATTTCTAGCATAATCTCATCGGTGCATCACTCGTGATCGACACACCGGACAATTTGGATGTTGCTGTAGCCATGTATCCACACATCTAACATGAAATACATGCCCACAAATGGGTAGAATCCTCACTGGATTATCCTCCCCCTCCTCCTCATTATCATAGTCAGCAAGGCAAATTGAGCAGCAGTCACTGGAGGCTGCCTGCGGATCCTGACGCGTGGCTTCTGCATAGTTAGGCCAGGTCCCGAGTGTGAGCTCAAGCATAGGGGGAGCGGTGGAACGACGGAAAAACAAGTATAAGTTGACGCCGATGAAAATGATAAGGAAGAGGACGACGGTTGCCATGGCTGTGACATAGCTTGGATCGATGTAAGTCATTTCTTTTAATGCCTTGATATACTGTTGCAAAAAAACAAATGATTATATGATTAAAAAAAATAAATTTGATACTCCAAAAAAATAAAATGAAATTTAACAAACTGACAAATATAAAGCAACAAAGATAAAAAAAAAATATAAAAATGTAGAAAATTAAACAAGGACAATTTTAATAAAATAATACTTTTTAATTTATTTATAGTTTATGATGATCAATATTGCTTGAATGATTTTCTTTTTATTTAAGACTTATTTTCACATCAATCTTTTAGAGTTGGTTTTGGTTTATGAATTGCATTTGGTTTCATCCTCCAAATTGATAGCATAGAATCAGTTGGGTGGTGTGGTTCCTAATTGCATATGGTTGTTTGTAATGGCTATGTTTGTAATGAAATTATTATAAGTTTAAATCACAAACTATCTTCATCATAGCATAAATATTGTTATATTTTAGTTTCACTAATTTTTTTTTCATAATTTTTGGACGCTAGTATATTTCTTTAAGAAATTACCTCTTGTCAGTAAAAAAGAGAAGTTGGGACTTTTATGTGTATGTTTTGTAAATTGATTTTATCACAGGGTTTTGGACATGCTTAGCTAATTTATGAATATTTTTGTAAAAATTTTAGATTTCCATATTTGAGGATATAAAAGAATTTAGATGAATTTTATGTTTAAAATTAAATAATTAGAATACTTATTTAATATTTTATTATAATATCCTAATCCACTATTATATAATTTAATAAAAGCTTTGCATGAGAACATGTAAGGGAAACAAAGAGAAAAAGATAGGAGATAAAGAAAAAGTTTGGTTTTGGAAGTCTTAATGCTATTTTTGCATGTCAATCTAGTTAGAAAATTTAAATTTGTTTGTCTCAAGTGAGGTCAAACTATATTTATCTTAATTTTTTAAAATATGTAATTTTTATCGAATTTTTTTATTAAAATTTTATTTTTGTTACTAAAAAATGGGAAAAATTTTGCATGAGTAAATATTTCACCGTGTAACTTTTATATATTATAGAGATTAAGATTATGAATATTTTTAAAAATTTTACAACCGGGGTTTTAGAATTTATGTAATTTTTATTGAATAGAAAGTTATTTGGATGCCAAAAAATAATATTATAATTCAATTAAAGTCTTAAAATAGCGTATATTTTTGTGGATAATTCATAAAAATATACTAAAATAACAATGATAATTTGATTATTTATTGAAAATGTGCATTTTTTGCTTAGTAGGAATTTCTGTTGACTACCATTATAAAAAATTGTGCAATTCTTGTACATGCTCAATTATACTTTAACTACTATAATATAATGAAAAATGTGCATATATGATAAAATTATACATGTTATAATAGATAAAGTGCTCAAATTATTTATTATACTACATTTAATTATTTTTAAATATTAAAAAAATGGTTAATAAAAAACTTTAAAATTTTAGATCGATTTGTGAGGCCTGCTAAGCTGTTTTAATTCACTGTAGTTTTGTTTCTAATTTTTATGATCTAGGAAAGGGAATGAGCTTTTTTATTAACAATTTAGGATCATATCTAAATTTATAAGTATGTCTCTAATTTAATTTTTGTATAGTAATGACTAGTTTATTATTCAATTTTGTAGCTTCTATTTATATCAATGTACTATAATTTATATATTTTTATGAATTAAAAGAAATTTGGTGGATGAGTTTTCTTATAGTACTACTTTGAATATTTTAGTAGTTCTGTAATTTGTAATTTATTTAAAATAAATACTTAAAGAAAATCTAAATCATTCCAAATTAACCTATATCTTTGGATTTACTTGTCACAGCTCAATACGATAGGATAAGTACTGGTTGGGTTGGGTTGTGACAAATTTTTATAGTATTAAAGCAATAGTTTTGGAATGAATTATAAAACAGGGTTTTAGAAATTTATTTGTAAGTCAAGTGGGGTAATTTTAAGTATATATGGATGTTTATTATTATTTGTTTCATGTGCATATATGTTTAATTATATATTCTTTGTGATTATGGATTCGCCAGACTTAGATATAATTGATTGATGGAGTACAAGTCAGGCAGCTCTTGTACATAGTACAGCTCCGGTAGTCAATTTTAATGTGTGTTTTACTAGTCTGATAACTCAAATGATGGGTAAGACGCATATAAAGGTTCTTGATATAAGATCTAATGAGGTATATAAACATCTACAAATATTTCTATGATTGAAGCCTCCGAGATTCGAGGGTGCTATTGAGCCCAAGGCAGTAGAAGACTAGTTGAGGAGGCTGGAGAAGACATTTGAAGATATGCAATATCCTCCTGAGAGGGATTTATCATTAGCAATCTTTATGTTATATAAGGAGGATAAGCGATGTTGGATGGCCAGTAAGAGGAAAAATTTTAGGGGAGATTAAATTCTATGATTAGCTAGGGGAGTTCTCAAATAAGTTTAGATCCTGGTTTGCATAACCTTCAGCAAGATAGCAGATGCATGAGACTTTTTTAAGATTGGTTTAAAATAGCAAGACTATGATGCAATACGAGCCAGAGTTAACCATTTTGGCTATATATGCTCCATAGTTGATTAACACTCCCGTTGAGAAGTACTACATGTTTCTTAGAGGACTTTGAGATAGCCTCTAGTGCTATTTCATATTTCTGATTTTTTGAGCTTTTGGAGAGAGCTCATTCTGATAGAAAACAATCTAACGGCTACTCAGTAGCGATAGACTACTAGTAGGAAGAGGTTTAGTGGTGAGACTTCTAACAATGGATAATTTGTATATATAAAAGTTTTGAGTAGGGGCAGTGTTGCTAGTTTTTAACATTTAGTTAGTGGGGCACTTATGTGCTAGAGTTATGGCAGACGCCACTTTGATTAAAAATAAAAGATGACTAGCTAGTATTTTAGATATGGATAGGTTGGATATAGGATGACAGAGTGTCTACATGTATGATTTGGTCGACGACTTGAGCGAAGATTTGAGAGTTCTATTAGACCGACAGTGAAGCCGAGGATAGTTCCACTTTATACATTTGTTTAGAGTGCTACGGGTACAGGAAATGCATGGTTTTAGTTAAGTAATAGGTAAACCTTTTGACAATGGTCAGAGAGAGTCTGGTAGTATTGTTACTCCAAATCTAGTTCAACTACATGTGTATAGTTTGACTCAGCATGAGGCTCATGATGCTCCATATGTGGTTACCGGTACAACTTAAATTTATAAGCATTCATATCATATTTTATTCAATTATAGAGCCATTCATTCATTTATTTTTGAGCATTTCTTCATTTCACTAAACTTATCTTCAAATTTTTGTATTGTCTTTTTTATTACCATATTGATTAGAGATGATATGATAACTAGGAGGATTTATTTCTGTGTTCTTCTGATTTTTGATATAAAGTGGAAGAATATTTTGATTTTATTAATCTTTTCGACAATTTAATGTTATTTTGGATATGGGCTGAATGACTTAGTATGAGGCTCAAATTAATTGCTTGAAGTTATTTTTTAGTAGTGAGATTTATGTTTTTCAGAGAGTTAGAGATGTTTTGTCTTGTTTGATTTCTACTATGGAAGCAAATGGATTTTGGAAGATGGTTTATATGATATTTTTGGCATTAGTCTAGGATATGATTATTGATTCTATTTTTCTTTATGATGTTCTGATAGTACAAAATTTTTTAGACGTGTTTCCTGAGGAGTTAGTCGGTTTGCCTCCTGATATAGACATTGAATTTTGTATTGATGTATTTCATGGTACAACTCAAAATTTTAAAGCTCCATATAGAATGACACTTAAGAGGCTTCAGGAGTTGAAAGTTCAGCTTCAAGAGTTATTTAATAGTGGATTTGTTCATCTTAGTGTGTCTCCGTGGGGGAGTACTTATTCTGTTTGTGAAGAAAAAGGATGGTTTGAAGCATATATGTATTTACTACAATTAGTTGAACAAAAGTCACTATCAAGAATAAATATCCTCTATCATGGATCAATGATCTATTTGATTAGCTTGTTCGATCTTCTATATTTTTTAAGATTGGTTTGCATTCTGGATACTATCAGGTGAAGGTGACACAGGTTGATATGATAAAGATAGATTTTAGTACGAGGTATAGACACTATGTGTTTTTGGTTATGCCATTTAAGATGATTGCTACTCCAACTATCTTTATGGATCTAATGAATAATGTGTTCAGAGAATTTTTAATCGATGATATTTATGTATATTCTACTTCTGATGAAGATCATATCAAGTATTTAAGAATTATTTTGGAGACATTAAGGCATCATCAATTATATGCCAAAAGTTTTAAATGTGATTTCTAGATGAGGAGTATTTCTTTTCTAGGAAACATCGTGAGTAGTGCTATTATTTTTATAGATCCTTAAAAAGTTCATGTAGTCACTGATTGATCGAGCCTATTATTATGTTTGAGGTATGCAGTTTCTTAGGCATGGTTGGATATTATAATAAATTTGTAGAAGAATGTTCTGCATAAGCACTTATAATATTAACAATCTTATCATCAACAACAATCTTTAAAGCTATAATTCTATCTCCAATCCTATTAATTTTTATAACATTATCATTTAAACTCTTATCTATAATAACACCTACACCATTTATAGTACGACTCCTACCCGAATACCAAAGTTTAAATCCTAAACTATCAATTTCCTTAGCCTTTTTTTAAATCCGAATACCAAATTTTTTTTTGCTATATTTTTCTAAGATTGAAGTAGGGGCATGATGTTATCTGGTTCTTTTTTTTAAGTAAGGTTCCATCTTGTTAACTTTATTGAAAGTATACAGGGCAAGTGAAGCACAAAATCTAATTAATTTATCTTTGGCTTCTAATTATGGCTTAATTAATTACTAAGCTTTGTAGAATTGACTAAGTTCCAACGACGAATTTAGTATGCAGATTGGAGAATATTGATTTAAATCTCAACTAATATTGCTAAAAAAATAAATTTTATAAGTAAAAATATTTGTGATTGTCCAACATATTCTCAACATATGATGAAAAATATGTGAAAATATATCAAACTTTATCTTCTACTATGATATGTTTTCTTTCTCTTTGAAGTTACATATTCATCTCTCATATTTCAAGGATAGAGAATGTTTAAGAGCTAAAATTAGAGATTAAATATGATATACTTTCAAATATTAGAATAGTAGTTATTCAATTTCAAGCGGAATCTCATCCAAGCATCATTCACAATTGACACATCAGAGAAGTTGGATGTTGTCGCCGCTATTGATCCACACATATAGCATGAAATACATACCCACAATCTGGTAAAAGCCTCAATGAATTATCCTTATATCTCTCATCATCAGTTGTCAAGGTATATTGAGTAGCAATTGGTTGAGGCCATATGTGGATCCTGACACATGGCTTTGGCAAATTTAGGCCAGGTCCAGAGTGTGAAAAATGAACTTTTATTACGTCCGGTGTAAGGACGTAGAGGAACGTCCGGTTGGAGGTAAAATCCCGCCAAAAAACTCGATATTTGCTTGGTACAACTATGTATTATTTGATATTAACGAGGAATACCGCTCTTTGAAGACCAATACCGAGTTATATCGAGATGTACCGAGAAATACCGAGTTGTACCGAGTTTTTCTAGGAAAAACTTGGTACAACTTTTGTATAACTCGATATTTCTCGGTTTAGCTCGGTATAACTCGGTATTGGGTCTTCAAATGATGGTATTCCTCGTTAATGATGGTATTTGCTTGATACAACACGTTTTTTGGCGGGATTTGGCCTCCGACCGGACGTTCCTCTACGTCCGGTCGGAGGACGTAATAATTGTTCGTGAAAAATTATTAGGTCCGAACATCAGACCTAGAAATAGGTCTGCATATCCAATTAAAATTTAACACGTGGTCTACACTTTGATTGTGCTTTTTTACTGCATTTTGATTGTGCTTTTAATACGTTTTTACTATGCTTTTCGAATGCGCTTTAACTATGCTTTGATTTTTTTTTTTTGCTACGCTTTACCTGTACTTCACATGTGCTTTACCTACGCTTTTAATGTGCTTGGTTTAAAATTATACGGACACATTTAATTTATAAAATATCCACGTGTAAATATTTTATTAGAGTCCGGACATATCTCTACGTCTGGTGTCCAACCCTAATAATTTTCCCTATAATGTTGCATCATATTAAATCATAATTTATCTACTGCTATGATTTACTTTCTTTCTCTTTGTAGTTACATATTAATGTCTCATATTTCAAGGGATTGAGAAAGTTTAAGAGTTAAAATTAGAGATTAAAACTTCGATTGGGACGAATTTTTTCTTGCTTTTTAAAATGAATTTTTACTCAAATTCCATGTTAAGAATCAATACTAAAAAAATATTATTTTTGTACTAAAACTCTATTTTAAGAAGCAATTATCCTAAAACTCTATTTTAAGAAGAAATAAAAAATCATCCCAAACAAAGCCTAAAATTAAACAGTAACGGTTATTAGTATAGTTTATCTATCATAAACATTAGCATTGACAATAAACTTTCTTTCTTAATACTTGACAAAATAGGAAGTAATTAGAATTATTTATTGTCATATAATATTTGTAGTAAAAAATTTATCATATTTACTCATGTAATATATCTTCATTATTGAGTATATTCTATTTTCTTACACTTCCATTATTATTTTTTTCATTTGCCTTTATATAGGCATATTTGTATTAGTACAAAATCATTCAAACAAAAATATAACTTTATAGAATTTCTAGTACCGCAAGAAATAAGGATAATTTTGGTGGAAGAAATTGATCTAGTAGAACTACAGAATTTTTAATACCGACGATCGACACATTAGATAAGTTGGATTTTGCCAAAATCAGGTATCCCACACATGGCATACGGCATGAAATAAATGTCCGCAGTCCGGTAAAAGCCTCATTTATTTATTTTTTTCAAAAATTTCCCTTTATAGATGTTGGTAGGCGAGACTTGAGAGGTTGATGATTTCTTAAAATATATCGATAGACTTTGTTAGAAAAATAAGCAACATGATGTGTTTTTACCGTCTGCTCTCTACAAGTAAGCTGTTTATCAAAACTCAAGAACAAATTGAAGTGCAAACTTGATACCAGCAGCCAAAGAAGGAGCTTAGGCTTCCAAGGTTTGTGCTTGATCCAGTTAAAGGCATAGGCGTGGCACCATTCATCACCAACGACCGACGCATCGGACAAGTTGGAGGTTATCGCAACCATGGATCCACACACATGGCATGAAATAAATGTCCACAATCCGGTAAAAGCCTTAATGTCTTATCCTCCCCTTCCTCATCATCATAGTCGACAAGGCATATCGAGCATTACATGATTGGAGTTGAATGAATGATTACTCTAGCTGGTATGAAAATGCTGTAATAAAATAGTTAATAATTAATGAAAAACAATTATATTAGAAATAATTAAATGGAAGGCTTCAAAAGGGTTACGTTAATACTTTATTTTTTTACTAAAATTTCATTTTAAAAAGCAATAAAAAAAGTCATCCCACACGAAGCCAAATAAAGCCGAAATAAACAATTTACGTTAAAAGGCTGTAATGGAAATTCATTGGTCTTCAAAGTAGATTATATATCAACGTCAAGCAGGTTTAGGTTGATTTGATGCTTCCAGTTCCTTGCACCATCTTCCATGCCTTTTTTACTGCAGTTAAAGAGTAAGAAATGATACGAGGCTGAAAAGCTGAAAGGAGCTTTCAGATCCAAATTAAAATGCTATATATAACATTTGGATGATTCATATTCCGGTATACATGTAGAATTCAGATAAATAAAATTATGACGTAATATTTGCAAATATTCCAAAGTAAAAAATTACAGCTTGAACTAAATTAATTGAATGTATTAGATATACTTTTGTTGGCTAAATGCATGCTATTAATCATTGTTATCTTTTTTTTCATATAAAATGAGAAATTTGTTGATAAAAAGGCAGAATATGAGGTGTAGGAGGGAAAATTATCAAAATATCCCCCCACCTACTTTAGTAATTTGCCCCACTAGTGTAGACGAACCTGCAAGAAGGAGAATCAGAGGAAAAACAAGAAACGAAACAAGGAAACCTGTTTCTGTATTGATAATAAAATCAAGAAGATGCCTCCCTACAGGGTTCCGTTGAGTATATGCTACTTCCTTTCAGCTATACTTATAAAAGCTAAACAAGTAAAAGGTATAAAAAGTATTAAGATACTAAATATAGAAATAAGATAGTGGAGCTTCAACACTATAAAAGAATTGGTGTGTATTGAAGGTAAGTTGCTCTTCCATAAGACGCTAAGCAATGATGCTCCGCATCAGACGCCCCCACTGTGAAAAAGTTCTGGATCAGTTGAATCAATGTGAGTGGTGTTGTCATCAGGGGGTATGTAAGTATAGAGATGATTCACATTAAATGTGTGAGAGGTATTAAACTCAGCTGGTAGATCAACAACATAAGCATTGTCATTGATTTTTTTAGTAATTGGAAAAGGACCCCATTTCCTTTTGCTTAACTTGGAGTAGTTGTCGGTAGGTAGGCACTCCTTGCGCATTCGAACAAGAAGTAATTCACCCAGTTTGAATAGATTCTCCCGTCGGTGTTTGTCTGCTGCTGCTTTGTATTGTTCATTGGACTGCAATAGTTTTGCTCTAATATCTGATAATAACTCCGTATAATGGTCGGCTAGTTGGGATGCAGCTTTGCTTTTGCATTTTGGGAGCACTGCAACATCAAGCACAGTGTTTGGCATTTTAGTGTAGACAATACTAAAAGGGCACATAACGATTGAATGATTTGGCATCGAGTTGAAAGCGAATTCCGCCTACTCGAGAATGTCATCCCAGCTCTTCGGGTGGTCTTGAACTAGGCAACGGAGTAGATTACCAAGTATTCGGTTGATTACTTCCGTTTGCCCGTCGGTTTGAGGGTAATAGGATGAGCTCAATTGAATTTGAGTCTGTAAGCGTTTCCAAAGTTCCCTCCAGAAATGGCTAATGAATTTGACATCACAATTCGAAGTAAGGCTTCTAGGAATGCCATGCAAACGAACAACTTCTTTAAAAAAAAGTTTTGCGATATTGAGAGCATCGAACGTTTTCTTGCAGGCAACAAAATATGCCAATTTAGAAAATTGATGCACAACTACCATTATAGAATCATTACCACGTTGCGTCCGAGGTAATCCCAATATAAAATCCAAGCTTAAATCCTCCCAGATCGTTTCCGGAACAGGTAATGGCTGAAACAATCCATTGTTTTGTCCTGTTCGTTTGTACATTTTACAAATGGAGCATCTTTCCACAAATTTGGTGACATCTCTTCTTAGATGGGGCCAATAAAACCTCTGTTGTAGCTGGTTAATAGTGTTATCTCTGCCAAGGTGGCCTACCAGTCCTCCTGCATGAGATTCTTTGATAATATGTTGCCTCCAGGAAGAGTTAGGAATGCAAAGGAGATTTCCTTTAAATAAGTAGCCATGCCTAATAGAGTAGTCAGCCAGTGGTTCTTAGTTTAAGCACTTAGTCCAATAGTCTTGGAAGTATTTATCCTCATGGTATAAATCCTGTAGACATTCTAGTCCAGAGAATTCAGTTTGCAATTGAGTAATGCGAGTAGCCCGGTGACTCAAGGCGTCGGCAACACGATTCTGTATGCCACTTATGTTTTAACACAAAAGTGAATTTCTGTAAAATTATGATCCAGCGAGCATGCATTCTATTTATGTTCTTTTGTGTATTGATATATTGGAGAGCTTTGCGATCACTATAAAGAACAAAATCCTGATGTAACAAATAATGCTCCCATTGTTTTAATGCTCTAATAACTGTATAAAGTTCTTGCTCATATACAATCCACCTCTACCTGGATGGGCACAATTTCTCGCTAAAAAATTCCATAGGTTTGGTATCTTGAGACAAGACGGCACCGATCCCCACGGTTGAGGCATCTGTATCCACTGTAAACGGTTTATCAAAGTCTGATAAAGCCAAAACGGGAGCTGTGGATAATGCAACCTTGATAGCTTCAAAACTCTTTTGCTGCTAAACGGACCAGGTGAATTTGGCTAATTTTAATATATCTGAGATGGGAGCCATAATGATACTAAAACTTTTAATGAAACGTCTATAAAAATTAGCCAGTCCGTGAAAACAACGAATGTCAAACAGAGATTTGGGCGTCAGCCATTCAACTATAGCATCTACCTTTTTTGGATCCACACTAACTCCAGCAGCTGAGATAATATACCCGAGGAACGAGACTTGCTTTGTTGCAAATACACATTTGTGAGTGTTCAGGAAAAGCTTGTTCTGTCTCAATGTTTCAAATAGATTTGCTAGGTGTTGTAGGTGCTCATCCTCGGTGGTGTTATACACTAGTATGTCATCGAAATACACAACACAACACTCATTGAGAAATGGTTTTAACACTTCATTCAACAGTCGCATGAAAGTTATTGGCGCATTGCATAATCCAAACGGCATGACTTTCCACTCATGCAATCCATGACAAGTCTTGAAAACCATCTTCCAATCGTCTCCGGGACGTGTCCTTATTTGGTGATATCCACTACACAGGTCTAATTTAGAAAAGATATTAGCTCCGGCAAGCTTGTCCAGCATGCCCTCCATCCGCGGCATAGGAAATCGAAATTTTACTGTAATTTTATTTATGGACCTGCTATCCATACACATTCTCCAGCTACCATCTTTTTTGGGCATAAATAATACTGGTACGGCGCAAGGGCTCAAACTTGGTTGGATTAGTTGCTTTTCCATGAGTCCATCTATAATTTGTTGCAATATCTTATGTTCATTGGGGCTCATCTTGTAATGAGCTAAATTATGAAGTGAAGCTCCCGATGTTAGCTCAATTTGATGCTGGATAGTTCGCATTGGGGGTAGCTCGGCTGGAAAGTCTGCTGGGCAAACATCTTCATATTGCTTGAGTAATGAGCTAATTTCATTTGGCAAGCAATCCACTTCTGCTACAGAACTTGATTCTTGTATAAGTAATGCCATAATGCAAGATGACTCTCACCAAGCATTGAGTAATGTTGTTCCAGAAACAGCAAACAGAGCTGTTTTCGAATTTGGTGAGGCTAGCTCCCGGTCCGGCGAGCAGGGTAGCAACCTTAGCCTTTTTCCTTTCCAATCAAAGGAGTATGTATTAGTTCGGCCATTATAAATAGCTCCCACATCGAACTGCCAAGGTCTTCCTAAGATTAAGTGACAAACATCCATCTCTACTACATCACACAGTATTTCACTTGCATAATGTCGCCAAATTAAAAATGTTACTCTGCACATGTCCATCACTGAGATCTTCATTCCGCATTTTACCCAACTTATCTTGTATGGATTCGAATTTCTTGTTGTCTTTAGCTGCAAAGCTTGAACCACAGCACGGTAGATAATGTTTTCTGTGCACCCACTGTTGATTAGCAAATCAAAAACCTTGCCGAGAATGGTGCATTTTGTTTTAAACAAGGCATTTTGTTGGGAATGAGTTGGCTGCCGCGGAGCTATCAACAGTTTTTATAAAACACATTAGAGGCTCTCCCTCATCTCCTCCAACGTCCTCTAATTCATCTTCTTGGCCACCAATAGTTGCATCAGCTTCTTCTTCGGCTTCGGCATC
Source organism: Dendrobium catenatum (assembly GCF_001605985.2). NCBI lineage: Eukaryota > Viridiplantae > Streptophyta > Magnoliopsida > Asparagales > Orchidaceae > Dendrobium > Dendrobium catenatum. The sequence continues at coordinate 106,683 of NW_021319555.1, forward strand.
CACCATTTGTAATTGAGGACGGGTCGGACATTCATTGGATTTATGTCCATACTGGAAACATCTAAAGCATTTAATATTAGAAGGCTTGGCATAGGAATTTTCCTTCTGTGGTAGCTTGCCCTTCGGATACATCTTTTGTTCATTTACCCTTTGGCCAGCAATAGTGGGCTGACTTGCTGAAGCCTGAAGGTAGCGTGGTCAACTGTTTGGAAGAGTTGGCCATAGCTTGAGATGGCTGCTTGTTGTTTTCAGTGGAAATCTCAAATCCACGCCGGCTCGATTTGCTGTGTTGATAACGATTAGTTGCATTTCAGCTTTAAGAGCATAATTAACTGCTTGCGAGATTGACCAGATCGCATTTAGTTCTAGCTTATCTTGGATTGCAACTTTCAAGACCCGAATGTATCTTGCTACAATTTTATTAGCTGATTCATTCAAATTATTCCTAGCACTGAGCCTATAAAACTCCTCTGTGCAGTCATTCACGGTCCTCAAGCCCTGAGAGCAGTGTTGATATTGCACATATAATATTTGCTCGTAATCAATTGGCAAAAAATGGCCCCGTAACAATTGCTTCATTCTAAACCAACTCCGAACTACTCCCTTGCCTTCTCGCCTCCGGGACGGGATAACTTGCTGCCACCACGCACTAGCGCCGCCCTTTAGCCTGCACGCCACATACTTTACCTGTTTTTTTGGATCAATCTCCATGTACACAAAAAAGGTTTCAACAGCCCTCTCTCAATCCAAATAATCTTCAATATGAAGTTTTCAATCAAAGAACAATATATCTAATTTGACTCGAAAGTCACTGTGAGGTCGATCTCGCTCGGTCGGACGTCGCCTGCGAATTACTCCCATCTCATTATCCGAATCCGACACTTCCAGAGTATTGAATCGATCCAGCTCTCCTTCGGAATCCGATGTGTCTTGAATCAGTTGTTCGCACTCTCTGTCTGCTCAGAACCTACGTCTCACTGTCGCAGCCGGTATGGTTGCCGGTAGCACTGTCCGGGCGGTTTGGTTCCTATCCAGACGGGCGTTAATCTGTCGTAGCTCACGCCACATCTCACCGAAAAAATGGTTGAAATCTGCCAAGAGAGCTTCGATTTGTCTCTCCAAACTGGCGTGCTCCGCTTATAGGGCTTCAAGGTTGTGTTCTTCACCGATGCCCACCCGTTTGCTTCCCTCCACCATCTTGGGTTGTAGCTCTGATACCAATTTATGGTGTAGACGAACCTGCAAGAAGGAGAAACATAGGAAAAACAAGATACGAAACCAGAAAACGTATTTTTGTATTGATAAGAAAACCAAGAAGATGCCTCTCTACAGGGTTCCGTTGAGTATATGCTACTTCCTTTCAGCTATACTTATAAAAGCTAAACAAGTAAAAGGTATAAAAAGTATTAAGATATTAAATATAACAGTAAGATAGTGGAGCTTCAACACTATAAAAGAATTGGTGCGTATTGAAGGTAAGTTGCTCTTCTAGAAGACGCTAAGCAACAATGCTGTACATCACCCACACATCTCATATTCTTCCCTTTTTCCCTAGCCGATCCTATTCATGCGTGAATTCCTGAATCGCAAGCAACTCTCCCCTCCTGGCTCCCAACTTTCCCCTCCCGGCTCCCTCTTCCTTGTCAAACAACTATCCTTGAAGATTGAAGCCACGAAGGTGAAAAATCAACGAGCGAGCATAGTCTTCATTCATGTTCATTCCTGAGCGAGTATACCAACGAGTTCGCCATACTCCAAAAACATAAGTGAATCGATCATGCCCGGCATAGACGATTTTGATTGGGTGTACGCGTAAAGCAATACCTCACGCTAATAACAAGACAAAAGAAAGCTCCCAACTTATTTCCCTGCTCCATGACAACCCATTGATCGGTGCCCTAGAACTTCACTCATGCTTGATCGAAGGATGCATATAAGCCAAAAGAATACCCTAATCACCCAATAAACGGAGAACTACTAATTCCATCCTGCATCACATACATAGCCATTGACAAACGCTCGAATTATAGAAGAAAAGATATGAATTATCAGCATAAATCATGTCATGACAATCGTCAAGGTACAATCGATTTATTCTAATTATCATTTTCTATTTTTAAGGCCTAAGATTAAATAAGGGGCGGACCCATGCTTTCCCAAGTGGCCCAATTTCAAAAAAAAAAAAGAAATTCTCTTTATGATTAGGATAAAGAGCTACGGAGAGAGACGTCTTTTAATCACATTGTTTAGGGAATTGTTAGGTGTTAATCACAATTAAAATGAGATATTAGTCTTAAATGGGAATATAGATTCGGACCAACAACTACCATTAGTGCCTATGTGCAGTTAATTAATCAATTAGTTGGCAGCCGCTGCTATATGTTCTTATATCTGTTTTGGAACATAGACATTAAACCGAATTGACTGGAAGCTATTATGCCTCACTTCTCAGTTTTTAACAGTAAATTTGTAGAAGCTCACTTTTTTTTTCTGTAAAACTACTAAACTATCCTTCTTAGGGTTTTAATTTGAGAAGCAAATAGGGAAAAATGGTTTGCAGTTCTTTCCGAGGAGAAGGAAAGATGTCTAAATTTGTGGAAGAAGAACATAAAAGCTTGCAAATAACTACTAAAAATTTACTAACAAACTACTAAAAACTTCAAACAAACATAATGGCATAAGATAGAATAACCGTAACAAAAAAAAGGAAAGAAAACTAAATATTATTTCCTTTGAGGAACGAAAAAGCTGAAAACTCACCTCCCGTCCAAAGAAGAAACCCTGGATGACCGGATCAGTTTGATTTGTTCGGAGAGCGAGTAGCTGCAGGCTGCTGAAATCAGAAAAAAGTGTCTGAAATCAGCGAAAATTTGTGCAAGTCATTAAAAAAAATGGATTAAACATTTAAACGGAAAGAAAACACCGAAAAGCGGAGAGATAGAAAAATGTTAGCATACCTGAGATTGTCGCCGACCCGTCGCAAGCCGCTGAAGGTGAAGGGTAGGCTTTCGGCGATCCAACGAGATTAGAAGAAAGCTTTTAGTCTGAACTGCTGAATCCTTGCGCGTGAAACCCTTCCGACTTCTGCCCTTCGCCCCTTTGGCTTCAGCGAGTCCGCGACCTAAGCTAACTAGGAAAGCCGCGTGAAGAACAAGGGTATTAAGGGGCTGTTTGTTTGTCTCGAAAAGAAATACAGCGCAAAATAAATACAATGTAAAATAATTGTAATGTATTTTGAATAAATGTAGATTTTTCTTGCTTGATTAGGCATATTCAGAATAAAGTAAATCGCCAAGTGGGGCCCGCAAGTACATCAACCTACTTGGGCCCACAATCCCCTACCGAGACATCATGACCATCCACTTGGCTTCATCGTCTGTCGATGTACACTAGATAGACCCTGCTCTGTATCACCAAACCCCGGCAACACCGTAAAACCCACCTCCGGCCGACAATCAACGCCACCCTGCTCCGCCTCCTCCTCCGCCACGCTCTCCATATACAAGTCCGAGAACCGGCTCCCCCTCCTCGCCTGAAAAATGACTCCTTTATCCTCTTCCTTAAAAGAAAAGAACAAGCAGTGAAGAAGCCAACCCCGCCTTGCCATCTCGGCAAATCGCTCAAAGAAATCCGTCTCCGGCGATACCCGGACGGAGCTCACAAGCTTCCGTTGCTCGATATTGCCAAAGAACGAAGCTTCCATCTTCGGATGCACCAGCCCCAAATACTTCCCCCTAAAAAACTTCCCAAACTGGGATCTTCTCTCAAAACACTTCTTTTGCTTGAAGAATTTGAGCTCTGTGAACTCCGCAAAGAAGCTATGGCGGTCGCGCACCGGACCGCCTAAACCGAAATCTTGGCGCTGGAAATTGGAGAACATTATTCGCGAGACATAAGATTGGAATGCGAAGATGTTGTGATTGCTATTTCGTTGGCGTCGGAGATAAGTCTGGATTACGCCGGCGGCGGCAGAGAGATCCCATCCGGCGGATTTCATTTCACGGACCATGATTTTGACGAATGAACGGATGGATTTAACAGTGGAGCGGAGTAGGGTGAGGAAGTGAGCGGGGTTGAGGCCGGAGAGGTGCAGGTCGTCCAGAGCGGCAAGGGTCCGGCCAGGGTAATAATCCTCTTTCCCTATCTTCCTCGTTATATAACCAGACATTGAATACGGAGAGAGAGAGAGAGAGAGAGAGAGAGAGAGAGAGAGAGAAGATCTTACAGTCGGTCGGACAGTTCGGAGTAGGAATGGAGACGCTCGTGCAATCTTCCACCTCCTGCAAAGCAATGAAGCCGAACAGCAACGCCAAGGATTTCTTCCGATGAATTATATTGAGGGGTTTCTAATTCGCACAAATAGGTCCCTTAATACACCCCTGCAATCAAACGGCCCCTAAGTGAATAGTCCTTTTCTTATTAATATAAACGAAGCAGGTTTAAATCCTGATTAAGTAAAAGAAGCTTAGTTAATGAATTTTTTTTTTTTTTTTTTTGGACATTTAGGCCAATTAAGACAAACTCACACACACCACGCATACATAAAGACTCAAATCCAGGACCTCTTAGTTGAAGCATAAGCTCACAACCAAAATAAATTTTTTTATCAAAAGGAATGCTAATGTTTTTAAAAAATATATATTTTTCAATGATTATGAAAGCTCACAAAATAACTACTTTATTTTTTTTTATCATAATATATTTTCTTTTTTTAAAATTTAGAATAATTTTTCAAACCTTTTCGTCTTTCATTTCATACGCTCTCTTTTTCTCTCTATGAATGAAATAGCTTTTTTACTTAAAAAATATTTATACTAAAATATCATTTTAAAAAATAGTAATAAATTAAAACTTTTAATTTCAAAAAATTATTTTCGAAAATAGTAAAAAAAGCAAGCTTTTATGTTTTCTACTAATTTTAATATTATATTCGCTTAATCTATAGGCCTCTCTCTCTCTCTCGACTTCTCTCTGTCAATATATATTTATTTGTAGGATAATTAAATTTTCTTTTTTTAATAGTATATATTTGATGGAGATTTAATTTTAAAAAATAAATTGATACATATCAGCAAGCAGTAAATTATACTAATTCTAAATTTTCAATTAAAATTTATGAATAATTTTATCAAAAAATATTTTTAAAAGAAAAAGAAAGTTCATGTATAGTAGGGCTACAAATGAACCGAGCGTTCGACGAGCTGCTCGTGACTCGGCTCGATAATGGCTCGTTCTTATTTGTTTGATAATGTAAACAAATGAGTTTGAACACACTTGATAAATACTCGATAACTAAATGAACGAGCTTGAACAACAAGTTCTTCGGTTCAAATATGTTCACGAAGAGTATCGCTTAGAACTCGATTAGAGCTCAACTAAGAAGCTCGAGTAGAGCTCAATTAGAGTTAAAAAAAATAATATTTAGCCTACTAATTTTATAATTTATTTTTAATAATTTAACATTTTAAGATTTATCAGTTTTTTTTTTTTATTTTTACTAATCTAAGTAATTAGAAATATTCTATTAAATCTTTTATTAAAATTTCCTCTCCATTATATCTTTTATTTTATTATATCTTTTATTCTCCTGCCTCAATTCTCGCCATCTCTCTCTCTCTCTCTCTCTCTCTATTTCACAATTCTTAAAGGCCAAATTTTGAGAAGGAGCAGGTTTCTTTCCCCATTTAGCGGAAGCAGCGTGTTTGGAAAACAATTTGAAAACAAGCCAATACGCCTTAGTATTCGGCGCATACATCGAATACGCACTTATGAATGGCGCATTCAAAGAATGCGCACAACCTTTCGGCGCATTCTTTGAATGCGGCGATTGCTTAAGCGCATTCTGTGGATTGCGCTGAATGATTCAGCGTATTGCGTGAATCCACTTCTGCCGTCCGTTTAACATGCTATTCCCAGTGTTCAGGTCGATTTGTCAATATGATTGGGCAAAGTTTTCAGCAAAGTTTTCCCACTATTCAGCTCGATTTCTCAAATGCTTTTCCCAATATTTAATATATTAGTTTTTTTAAAATATTTTATGAATGAATCAAAAGTAATAATCATATATCTAAAAAAATATAGTAATATCTAGTTATATCCTAATTGAAATATTTAATGAAATATTAGTTTGATTATATATTAAAATGTTTAAAGTTAAATTAGATTTAAATTATTTATAATTTATTAACCTGAGAAATAATAAAGGTGGACGGAGAGAGAGTTTATTTTTTATTTAATAATTTTTAAGAAATTAAAGTTTAAATATTGTGTTTTTGGATAAATAACATCACTTGAAATACCTTATTTTCAATGAAATAAAAAATTAGAGTAAATTAGGGTAATATTTATGTGAGCAAATTAGAATAAATAAGTTTTAAATTATATAAATTAAAATTTCTTATAAATAAAATATCGATTGAGGTGATCGTGGACAATACAACAACCAATATAACCCATTGTTTTCTCTACCGAAGATGGCATCCTGTAGCAGAATAGTGCGAGAAGCATTTAACACAAGTTCATGTTAATACATACGATAATGATCGAAAGCAACATCGAAAAAATTAGTATTACATGTGGCTCAGTACTATGCGCATACGTGCTTGCAGCTGGGTTAAAGTTGGACAGCGTAAGAATTTTTCTGTGAACTGCTTTTGGATGATTTGCCAATCTTTGTTATTTAAAAACTCTTTCTGTTTTTTACCATCTATAATATTCAGCTCTTGATATTTTTCTGATAGAAATGCATCTTGATTAGTATGCCAACTTTTGTAAATAATACAATGTTGCACACCAGCTATTGGATTCTCAATATTGACCACGATAGAACCATCTTTTGTTCGTGTGATTTCACCAATTCTTGTTCTAAGAATACTAATTATATGTGCAAAATGACCATTATGATCCCTAAATCTTTGTCGCATAAATTTCCAACCCATATCAGTAATTGTTTCTCCATCCACATACATTGGATAACGAGTTTTGATAACTTCATAATATACGTCCCATAAATTATCATCCTCATACCAAGATCATTCATGTAAACAACATCGAAAAATTTCATTCGCTCTTATTTTCTCCTCCAAGAATTCATCCATGGGATATGACATAGAGTTTGTCAATCGAATTGTATCATCATAGATCAACTTCTTTCTTGGAATAATATGTATGAAATCCCTTGATGGTGAGCGCTTGATTGATGAGGTCCTTGATGATGATGACATGATATATGCTGAATATTTAGAAAATACAATTTGAGTATTCATTAGAAATTTAATATCAAATAATTTTTTTTTTAAAGAATGATTTGAAGAGCAAGAGTCCAATTAATAAAATAAATTATAAGTTGAGTACCAACAATAAACATAGATATTAAGTATCAACATAACAAGAAGAAGTACATTTTAAAAAATGCTTAACACTATAAAGTACATTTTCAAGGCACGGTAATAGGAGTAGTGCTGAACATATTATTTTGATTTTTCTGAAGGTACTACTTCATATTATTTAATAGATATCGTAGATGAGTTTGCAGCTGTGTTTGTGTAGGACAACACTTGAAGTCGATCTGAAATTGTTGTTGTATTTGCTGCCAATCTTCTCCATTAAGAAATTCCTTTGCTTTAGCATGTTTAGAAGTTTGCATTAATTATTTATAAGAATCTAATATGTGCTTATCATGGAGAGGCTTCCAGTCATAGTATAAAATATAATTGTCTATATCCATCATAGACCTTCCCAAACCGGGTTCAATGTCACCGTTTTTAGCACGACAAAGTTCTAGAATTCGACCTTTTAGGAAATCTTTTGCCATAATGTGCCTCTTAAAAATGGGGAAGCCTTCATGTATATATTTCCAATCCAACTCTCGACGTGCATGGTTATCTCTATATTCCTTCTCTTTCATCGTATCTTCGTGTAAGTGCCACAGTAAGAAATCTTCATCTTCATCCCAAGTATGGATAATACACATGAATAGTTCATTTGATGATACCCTAGCTTCAAGGTCCTCATCGACAGGATAAGATAAGCTTCCACGCACCCGTATGGTACCCTCTGGAATCCATTGTTTGATTTTGAAACTGCTGCTAGCATCCAAATTGTTGGAGTACATTCTTGATTAATGAACCTGAAATGAAATATTTGCAAAAGATCTTGAGTAATGTAGAATTTTTCTTTATTATTTAACACAAAGTAATGAAGGAAAAAATTGAGTCGTTAGAGAAAAAAATCTTGTAACTACTAGATATGAATAGTCGGGCAATTTAATAAGGAGATTCACTACAGGAAAATCACCCACTTCCGGCGGCTTTTTCCGGCGGAATTTGAGCAATTTCCGGCGGTTTTTTAATTTTCCGGCGGTTTTCCGGCGGCTTTCGAGCCGCCGGAAAAAACGGCGTAGGAAAATACTTTCCGACGGCGTTTTCCGGCGGCAAAAAAATCCGGCGGTTTGCCGGCGGTCAAAAACCGCCGGTGGAAATTAAAAAAAAAAAAAAAAACAGAACCGGCCGCTCCCGCTGAAACCGCTCCCCGGCGGCTCCGGCGGCACGCCAGCAACCCGCTCCGGCGGGCGGTCGCGCCAGGCTTTGAGTCGCGCCGGACCAGACCGCGTCGGACCGCGCTCGCGTGAGCCAGGCGAGCCCGAGTGCGCCAACGAGCCCGCTCCCGCGCTGTCTTCGCTGAGTTTCGAACCGTGGACCTCCTCTCCCGCTGCCCGCCCCCTGACCAATGCGCCGTTTCTGCAAAACTGTTAAAACTAAGTATTTTTTTATTTATATTAAAAAATTCTGAATATTATAATTAAACATTATTAATTTAAATTTTTATTTTAATTGATTATTAAAATAAACTAGTTATGTAAAGCCGCCGGTACGCCGTCGGAAAGCCGTCGGAAAGCCGCCGGAAAATTCCGCGGGATTATTTTGCGGGAAATTAGCCGTTGCAAAATTTCGCGGGGAAATTAGCCGCCGGAACACCGCCGGAAAGCCGCCGGAAAGCCGCCGGAAAATTCCGCGGGATTATTTTGCGGGAAATTAGCCGTCGCAAAATTTCGCGGGGAAATTAGCCGCCGGAACACCGCCGGAAAGCCGCCGGAACGCCGCCGGAAATTTTAAGCCGTCAAAAACCGCTGGAAAGCCGTCGGAAAGCCGCCGGAAATTTGACCGCCGGAAAGCCGCCGGAAAATTCCGCCGGTAATAAGTGATTTTCCTGTAGTGATTTCATATTATGAAATAAATTTTTATAAGAGGTAGTCATATACCAAAGATCAGCACAATAATACATCTCAAATCTCATACTAACGATGCCTAGGTAATGCCCCACTCCCTGGAGTAAATCTATTCGGTGTCATTCGTCTTCTCCTCTGTAATTGTGGCTTCTCTGAGACCTCAGTCTCCTCCTGCTCAACCTCGGCGCGTTGCTGTGAAAGTAGTGTACCTGGTTCGGCAGGAATACCTCCCGTTAACATCATGTCCTGCTGCGTTGGGGATGAAGGTATTCCTACTGATGACATTCACTGTGGAATGGCGATTGGAAATAATAATTGTCCACTAGGTTGGTCATATTGTGTGTCATAATAGATTTGTCCTGGTTGACTAGACAGTCCAACGTGCGGGCTCCAATATGGGGCTGAAGTACCTGCTCCCATGTAATCATAGGCCATAGATGGTGTATGAAAGGAATGTCGATACGGGTCCGGCACAACAAGCCTTCGGTGCCTGCTTCCCATCAACCGTGACGGAGCATCAGAAACAGATCGTCTACTATGCTGCTGCCCATGAGAACTCTCTGCACGTTCTCTCCTTTGTTGATCTGCCTCCGTCGATGTATCAAAGGTAGCATAGTCGATATAAACCGATTGTTGAACTCGGACAGACAATTCAGCAACCTGATCTATTGCCATCTGCAATGAACTAGCATTTTGTCCCCCGCCCCCGGCGAGTGGCTCAAGTATCGCTGATGATCATATATAGTAATCTGCCTAAAGAGTAAATATATATTTATTAGCATTAATTTTTAAATTTATGTGAAAAAATTAATACATTATACAAAACAAATAAGTACGTACCACTAATCTCTCGCAAGGTGATTGATGAAAGGTCTTCGGAGGCTCAATTTGAGGTTATAACAAGTAGATAGATGCCCATGATCTATACCATCGTAGATAAGCTTCTACTTCTCGGTTGCCTGTCCCTACTAGTGGAGTGATGGGAACCACGTAAGCCCTTCTCTCCTCCTAGATCTGGAGGTAGTCACGGTACTGTACTGTCCAATCTTGATCTGCTCGACCCCGGCCATCGATGCGCCTGAATGATGAATTGGATAATTAGTTATAAATTAATTATTTAAGAAGTCAATTACTCATACTAACCTAAAGCAACATTGAATAATCAGAATTACTTTTTAAATTTATGCACAGTAAATGTACATGGATTGAGCTAAAAAAACATAAGCTAAATTGAGATTCTTAATTAATTTTAGTTATTTTAGACTTAATGCCAGACTATAACTCTTACAAAATATTTTAAACTATGATTAAATCAGTTAATACTTTCTCATTATTTGATGCTTCAAATATTGACATTAATATTACTCCATTGATCACACACAATTGATTGAATTACATGAGATAACATTGAATTTATAATTTCTCTACAAATAATTACACAATTAATTTAATTATATGAAATAAAACTAAATTTATAATAAAGTGATTGATCTATATATTATTGGAGAATAATTATACTATCACAAATACATGAGATAGTATCTGCTAACATAATCCATGATTATATATGTAGTATTAAATTTTTCCCAACATACATTAGTAAACTCTGTTAATATGTAAATAATGTTTTAGTTATATACATAACTTTGTCAAATTTGAAACGAAAATATATAGTTGTATTTATAAATAAACACTATTGGGTGAGCTATCTTAATTTTGAATCCAATGGCTTATTTTTTTACGGTTTGAGTTATTTAATTTTTCATTGTTGTTAACAGTAAATATTACTTTGAAATAGTGAATGGTGATACATTAATTGCTGATATAGAGATAAGTTAGGTAGGTGGTACTAATTTAAATAATATAAAATTTTAAAAATTTTTAATATTAAAAAAAATAATTTTAGTCCATCCTTATAACATTTACATAGTTGACCGTAAAAGTCAAATACATATAATTTATAATCCATTTCTTTAACAAATATACTTCTTACTAATTAACAAAAATAAAAAATAACTATATATTTATATAATAGCTACATCAACCATGATTTATATAATAACTAATTCACAAAAAAAACTTATATTACTTTACAAAAATATATACACATAACTTATTATTAATTCACATATAACGATTAAAAATATAATAAAATATTATTTGTAACATCAATAATTGAATAAAATATATTTTAATGAATTTTCAATATTACTAATTTAATTTATTACAAAAAAATTTTAAAATTTTATCCTAAAAATTTTTTGATAAAAATAGATTAAAAATGTAGTGAAATGTTATTTTGGTTGATACACCACCTTTGCTCACACCTCCACATACTTATTTGTGCTTGAACAAAGATCTAACAATTACAACTTTCATACTTGCCAGCTTAATACCAACAAAAAATCATTAAAATTATTACAAAAAAATGCAACAAATACATCATAAAAAATTACAAAATGATTTACAGCATCAACTTACAAATATAATTCAATCAACCTATGCTAAATAATCTTACAAAAAAAATCATAAAAAAAAGAAATAAATAACTTAAAAATTAAAAAAAGAACAACATACCTTAAGATTTTGGTTCTCGGTTGTTTGAGGCAAGCTGAGCTTGAAGAGGAGTGGAAGGAAATGAAATGCGGCTCCCCTTTTTATAGCCCAATTTCCTTCCCACTACCCAAATTAATTTTTCCATCTGCCAACTACAACTCACCGTCCGCCATGAATTTCTGCATCAAACTCGCGTGATTTCCGGATCTTGCCCCCGCTTCAGACGAAATTCCACTGAAATTGCGCTGGCGCCAGCGGTGTTGGCTGAAAATGCGAAGAATGCGCCACATGTTTGCGTGCATTCTATGGAATACGCGTAGCCTGTAGAATTCTTTGAATGCACCAATCCAAACCGCGCATTGAAAGCATACGCCGAACTATTTGGCGTATTAGCTCATTTTCAAAAATTTTTTTAAAACACGCCGCTTCTGTTTAAACTGCCATGAAACACGCTCGTTTTCAAAATTTGGCCTAAAATCTCAGGGTATCTTCGCAATCTTCTCTAATTATCTTTCCCCATTTTAAATGAAATTTTCATCCCTTTTACATCTATATTAGTAATTTAATTTATTATAAAATTTTTTAAATTTTCATTCTAATAAAATTTTGATTAAAAATATAATAAAATATTATTTGTAACATCAATAATTGAATAAAATATATTTTAATGAATTTTCAATATTACTAATTTAATTTATTACAAAAAAATTTTAAAATTTTATCCTAAAAATTTTTTGATAAAAATAGATTAAAAATGTAGTGAAATGTTATTTTGGTTGATACACCACCTTTGCTCACACCTCCACATACTTATTTGTGCTTGAACAAAGATCTAACAATTACAACTTTCATACTTGCCAGCTTAATACCAACAAAAAATCATTAAAATTATTACAAAAAAATGCAACAAATACATCATAAAAAATTACAAAATGATTTACAGCATCAACTTACAAATATAATTCAATCAACCTATGCTAAATAATCTTACAAAAAAAATCATAAAAAAAAGAAATAAATAACTTAAAAATTAAAAAAAGAACAACATACCTTAAGATTTTGGTTCTCGGTTGTTTGAGGCAAGCTGAGCTTGAAGAGGAGTGGAAGGAAATGAAATGCGGCTCCCCTTTTTATAGCCCAATTTCCTTCCCACTACCCAAATTAATTTTTCCATCTGCCAACTACAACTCACCGTCCGCCATGAATTTCTGCATCAAACTCGCGTGATTTCCGGATCTTGCCCCCGCTTCAGACGAAATTCCACTGAAATTGCGCTGGCGCCAGCGGTGTTGGCTGAAAATGCGAAGAATGCGCCACATGTTTGCGTGCATTCTATGGAATACGCGTAGCCTGTAGAATTCTTTGAATGCACCAATCCAAACCGCGCATTGAAAGCATACGCCGAACTATTTGGCGTATTAGCTCATTTTCAAAAATTTTTTTAAAACACGCCGCTTCTGTTTAAACTGCCATGAAACACGCTCGTTTTCAAAATTTGGCCTAAAATCTCAGGGTATCTTCGCAATCTTCTCTAATTATCTTTCCCCATTTTAAATGAAATTTTCATCCCTTTTACATCTATATTAGTAATTTAATTTATTATAAAATTTTTTAAATTTTCATTCTAATAAAATTTTGATTAAAAATATAATAAAATATTATTTGTAACATCAATAATTGAATAAAATATATTTTAATGAATTTTCAATATTACTAATTTAATTTATTACAAAAAAATTTTAAAATTTTATCCTAAAAATTTTTTGATAAAAATAGATTAAAAATGTAGTGAAATGTTATTTTGGTTGATACACCACCTTTGCTCACACCTCCACATACTTATTTGTGCTTGAACAAAGATCTAACAATTACAACTTTCATACTTGCCAGCTTAATACCAACAAAAAATCATTAAAATTATTACAAAAAAATGCAACAAATACATCATAAAAAATTACAAAATGATTTACAGCATCAACTTACAAATATAATTCAATCAACCTATGCTAAATAATCTTACAAAAAAAATCATAAAAAAAAGAAATAAATAACTTAAAAATTAAAAAAAGAACAACATACCTTAAGATTTTGGTTCTCGGTTGTTTGAGGCAAGCTGAGCTTGAAGAGGAGTGGAAGGAAATGAAATGCGGCTCCCCTTTTTATAGCCCAATTTCCTTCCCACTACCCAAATTAATTTTTCCATCTGCCAACTACAACTCACCGTCCGCCATGAATTTCTGCATCAAACTCGCGTGATTTCCGGATCTTGCCCCCGCTTCAGACGAAATTCCACTGAAATTGCGCTGGCGCCAGCGGTGTTGGCTGAAAATGCGAAGAATGCGCCACATGTTTGCGTGCATTCTATGGAATACGCGTAGCCTGTAGAATTCTTTGAATGCACCAATCCAAACCGCGCATTGAAAGCATACGCCGAACTATTTGGCGTATTAGCTCATTTTCAAAAATTTTTTTAAAACACGCCGCTTCTGTTTAAACTGCCATGAAACACGCTCGTTTTCAAAATTTGGCCTAAAATCTCAGGGTATCTTCGCAATCTTCTCTAATTATCTTTCCCCATTTTAAATGAAATTTTCATCCCTTTTACATCTATATTAGTAATTTAATTTATTATAAAATTTTTTAAATTTTCATTCTAATAAAATTTTGATTAAAAATATAATAAAATATTATTTGTAACATCAAAAATTGAATAAAATATATTTTAATGAATTTTCAATATTACTAATTTAATTTATTACAAAAAAAATTTAAAATTTTATCCTAATAAAATTTTGATAAAAATAGATTAAAAATGTAGTGAAATGTTATTTTCATTTTTATTATATATCTATATTAAATGGCCTAAAAAAATTTATTTTAAAAAATATATTTTAGGGTTTTATACGTTTTAAATTGAATAATAAAATTGGTAATTTACACATTTAATTTATTTGCACCCACCTACCTTACTTTACTCCACCCACCGACCAATATTTACTCGTTTTATTTATTTGCATCCACCAACCTATCTATCTTCAATTCTTCAGGCAATTGGTAAACCGCGAGCTCAGGGTTTCGTTTCGTTTGCACCCACCAAATTCAGCCTGTATTGGTAGAGTTTTTATTTGGTCCGGTGCAAGGACCTAGAGGAAGGTTCGGTTTTGCCTAAAAAAGTGCAAATACAGAGTTTTTTAAAAAACTCGGTATTTGCACTTTTTGACATATTTTTGTCTAAAACCGAACCTTCCTCTGCATCCACTGAAAGGACCTAATAATTGCCCGTATTGGTAATGCAACCATTGTAAGCAACGAAAGATTAATTAATTATATTGAGATGGAAATGAGTTGAAAAAATCAGAGTAGTGGCTGTAGATGCCCTCCTTCCCAATAGAGTAACAGTATCCATTAGAAGAAAGCAGACGTAATGACATTTTGGCATTTAGCTTTTCATGTTCAGAGGATTGATGTAAATATAATTAATGAAGCACACAATCGTTCACTCTGACAAGGCAGCCGCAACCCACCTTCTACAGTAAATCGCAGCCATTTATGTATAACAGTCATTCTCATCAGCCTCACACGTGTAAACTACCTAAGCTCGGAACTATATAGCCCGAATTTTTAAAAGAAACATGCATAAAACTTAATTAAATAAAAGAAGCAAAATTGATAAAATTAATAAAAAAATTTTAAAAAAAAGCAAATTTGTCAAATTATTAATGATTTCGCGAGTTAAGAATAAGCCAAATCATTTGATCATATTCGCCTAGAAAGAGAAAAGTGAGGGGAGGAGAGAAGAAGGACGAGAGAGAGGGTGTGAAGCTTATGCGAGGAGCAAAAGTAGAGGAGAGAGGGAGAGTAGTGATTAATATAATTTAATATACTTAAAAATTAATAGTTAGAATAACTTATAAATTAAATATAAAGTTATTAAATTAAATTAAATTATAAATTTAGTTAAGTTAAATTATAAAGTTATTATATTTAATTAAGTTGTAAATTTTAATGTAATTAAATTAAATTTAAATAAAGTTATTAAAATTACAATGAAATTAAATTAAATTAAGTTATAAATTTAAATAAAGTAATTAAATTGATAAATTAATAACTTTAATTAAAATTTATAACTTAAATTTATAATGTAATTTAATTATATTATGTTATAAATTAAATTATAAAATTAAATAAAGTTATTGAATTTAATTAAGTTAAAATTAATAACTAATTTAATTTAATTTAATTACTTTTATTTAAATTAATAATTTAATTTAACTAAGTTTATAAGTTAATTTAATTTAATAAAGTTATGAAATTTAATTACTTTCTCTCTCTCTTCTGCTCTCTCTCTAGGGCGTCCGTTTTTCTCTCTCTAGGCTAATAATCCAAATGATTTGACTTAATTTGAACCTTTTTAAAAATTTCATTAACTAAGCTTCTTTTACTTAATTAGGATTTAAACCTGCTTCTTTTATATTAATAAGAAAAGGACTATTCACTTAGGGGCTGTTTAATTGTCTGAATTAGGAGTGTAAAGTAAAATAAATACGCATATTTATTAAAATTGATTATTTGATTAATTTTAAGCGGAACAAATCAAAATCCTTCGAAATATTAGGGGTGTATTAAGGGACCAATTTGTGCGAATTAGAAACCCCTCAATATGAGAAATCCTTCGCGTTGTTGTTCGGCTTCATTTCTTTGCAGGAGGTGGAAGATTGCACGAGCGTCTCCATTCCTACTCCGAACTGTCCGACCGACTGTAAGATCTTCTCTCCTTCTCTCTCTCTCTCTCTCCGTATTCAATGTCTGGTTATATAATGAGGCTGTGTAGATGCCCTCCTTCCCAATAGAGTAACAGTAACCATTAGAAGAAAGCAATGCATAATTACATTTTGGCATTTAGTTTTCATGTTCAGAGGATTGATGCATGTAAATATAATTAATGTATCCATTAGATTGATACACATAGTTCTTAAATGGCTAGTTGGTCTTCTATCATCTCTCTCTCACCTCTCTTCTCTCTGACTCTCTCTGTGCACATTAGGGAATATGTCAAATTAAATGACATATTCTCACTGACTCGAATAATTTGGTTTAATTTAGGACAACTTGTTTTTTTTAAATAAATTTTTAATAAAAAAATTTTATGCAAAAAAATTACTATAAAAAATAATAAGTAGAGGTTTAAAAGCTGTTTCTGATAAAGAGAGAAGGGAGCTCTTTTGCAAGTAAAACTGGTCCTCACACAATGAGAAATCAATTCACCAAAATTTTCTCATGTTATATAACATTTGTTAAAATTAGTTTAAGGGACGCTTTAAAAAATATTAAAAAATGAGCAAAGTAGTCAAATCATTTAGCGTATTCTGATTTGATGTATTCATAATAAGCCAAATCATTTGATGTGTTGAGTTTAAACAAAAAATAAATAAAATGACATGGGGAGAAAGAATGAGAGAGAGCCTCATAGAGAGAAAAATAGGCAGAGAGAATGTCAGAAAGAGCCACCTGATCTTGAAGAATAAGAGAGAGGAGTAGAGAGATGGGGGAGGTATTTTTTTATATATATAATGTTATATAAATATTATTTTTAATATTAGTGATTTTATTTATTAAACAATTATTCCTGAAAACATTTTAATTAAAATAAACAAGTATAAACAATATATTTTTAATTAAAATTTTCATTGTATTTTCAATGTAATTTTATCAAATTTTTATTAAAATGAAATGTTCATCCCTATTACATCTATATTAGTAATTTAATTTATTACAAAAACTTATGCTAGGTTCGCTAATATATAGGGCTCCGTTCCTGGCAGCTCTCCATTCTCGGGTGGTTTCAGGTAGCTTTTCTCTCCTTCTTACTTAATTTTGTTGCGGGTTTTCATTTCCTTCTATTTGGCTTCTTCATTTTGTCCTCCTCCGGTCGTGCGCGACCGGAATGGCGGGGATCGAAGCGACTATGTGATCCCGATTTTTTGAATGGAGCTATGAAATTGCGCTCTTTCGTTGATGTCCATGCTGATTCCCCCTATAATGGTTGTTTCCATTAGCTTCATCAGTTTTCCTTCCATGGTTTACCTTCTTTTGTGGATCTTGGAAGAAGAACTTTTAGCGCTTGCAATGCTGTTTCAATTCAAATTAGACAATTTTTTCTCATCTCGACAGCCTAGTTTGGATTGCATTCATATGTTTTTTTTTTTAACCTAAAGCTTCATGACGAGTTTTTTGTAGCTGTTCTTAATCAGTCGCATGTTTTGATTAAACTGTCAAATAATCTTGATTATAGCAGAATTTTCTAATAATTGCTTCATGAAATTAATTAAATGGTCACCTTCTCTTGATATTGTTGTGGAGACTCTTTTTATTCCAATTTGGGTTTCATTCCCTAATCTTCGACCTCATCTCTTCTCTTCTCGGATCCTCTACGCGTTGGGTTCTATATTTGGTTGACCATTGAAAGTCGACAGTTCCACCTTTGTTGCTTCTCGGCCCTCCCTTGCTTGTGTTTTAGTTGAGTTGGACATTACCAAAAAAGTATGCGGACAAAATTTGGTTGTGTCCTGAGAATTTAGGGTATATCCAAATGATTTAGATGGAGGATTTTCCCTCCTATTGTGCTTCCTGTAAATGTCTTGGTCATCTTAAGGGTGAGTGTCGCACCCAGTCCTCAATTCCTTTGCCTGTTCCTAATTGTAAGTCTAATCCTGATTTGTCTGATGGGAATGATAAGGGTAATGAGGTTGACGTTTTGGTTTCGTCTGTTGATGATGAGTTGACTGCTGGGGGTAATGGGGGTGTTTCTGGTTTATGGTGGAAGTACAACTCAATTCGGTTAGGATTGATGTTGGAGATCCTTCAGCTGTTGTTTTTGGGGTTGATGGTATATCTGTTGGGAATGAAGTTGTTCATTCGTTGCCTCTGATTTTGTCTTCTGTTAATGTTGAGGGTGGTATTAAGGAGATAAAGTCGGAAGCTTGTATGACTAATTTTAAAATCATTTCCATTTAGTCTCCCACTTCTGGTAATGTGATTTCCTTATGAGGTTTGCCTGCTTCTTATAATGGGGTCTCGTTTGGGATCGAGGTGTCAATTTCCTAAAATTCTAAGGATGCGGATGTTGCTGAACATGGCTCAGAGTATTTGTATGTTTATAATAATAATTTAGGTGGTAATGAGGTTGGTGTTTGATTGTTGGTGTTTCTCCTGCTATTGAATGATTGGTGTCAACGGTTGATGTCCTAGTTTTTATTATATCTAATGAAGATTTGAAAGTTCAATGGGCATTGAATTTGAATGATACTAGTGTGGACCAATATGACTGGCTTGATGGATCATGCTCTCCACTTTGCGTGGAGGAGTTGGAGGAACACAAAGATGAGTTTAATGCGATGTACAACTTGAGTGTGAACTGCAATGTTGAGAAGGCCTTTTCTATTGGGGGTGGGAAACGTCGCATGCGTAAATCTAATCGGAAGTAATGGTGTTTTTTGTGGTTTTCATGTTTCCAGTTGGCTTGTTGTGAATATCTTTGGTGGGGCATTTTGTGTTTTGCCTTGCGGTTGGATGTTGCCAAGCTGATGGGAAGCCTTTGGGCTTTGTTGGTGTCTTTTCGAATGATGATGTAGCAGGTTTCCTGCATGGCCATCATGCCACTCTGGATGGCAATACTTTGGCAACCTTGGTGGTTCTTTCATATGTATGATCAATGGTGGATTTTTGGTTCTTTCTGCTGATTTCTCTCAGCCTCCAATTGATGAAATGCTCTTATCAGCTGGAATGCAATGGTGGTGGAGATGAAATACTCTTATCAGCTGCTACCAAAATTTTTATAAGAACTTGGTGTATCAATCTAATGGATTGATTGCATGAGAATTATTTTGCAAATTTTAATAGAAATTAAATGAGTTATAACGAAAAGTTGGACTAGAGCCGGAATAAAACCATAATTATAATTTATAAGTCAAATAAAATCATGTAAACTGAATATAAAACCATCATTATAAGTCAAATAACAAGACCCCTAATGAGTTATTATTCCATTTTTATTTTAACTTCTAGATCCCTAATGTGGGTTTTATTAAAAAAAAATTCTTAACTAGTTATATAAATAAAATAATATTTGTGTTATTACATCTAACTTTGCATGATGTTTAATATATCTACATAATTTTGAACTTTAATGTATATGGATAAAAAAATGGAAGGGTATCACTCTATTTTGCTTTAGATCATAAAGTATGATCTTATTAGACTATTTTCAACATTTTAAAAATGATATTAAATGTTGCCTACATTTTAAATAATAATAATAATTTTTTATCTAAATAGCATTTCACATTTCCAAAGAATTCTGACAAAAGATAGAATAATAATATGTACTTATAAGAACTTTTTTTTTACAATAAATATTCATTCCTGAAAAATTCATCTAAAAGCTATTCAAGCCATAACCACTTTTTTTCAAGAAAAAAAGATACATTAATGAGTAAGAACAATACACCACAAGATCAACTAATGGCCATATGGATGAAAATTACAACAAAAAAAGTACAATAATCGATCAGACTAAGCAGTCTAAACGAAATCAAATTAGAAATCCCCCACCCAATAGGACTCAGACCGCCCCTGGTTGCCAATCTTGGGACCATCCAAGGAGGAAAAAAAAAAAACAGCCAAAAGACCACAGAAGCACCTAGGTTGCCAACTAAGCCATGACCATCCAAGTGGCTTGCAGGAAACCTGCTTCATCATTGTCCTAATTCAATAACGATGCCACCAAAGAACCAAAATCAAGATAAACCACAAACTAAAACAGAAAGAATCCAAAAAGGAAAATCATTTCTTTTTTAGGTTTGCTTTTACTACGTTTAACATTATTTTTGAAGAAACTACCATCTGCAACTTAAAGACGATCTAAATCAAAATTGTCCTTATCAACCAATTCTAACACCTGAATATCTTCCCCATCAGCTAAAAAGATGTTCTCCTCTAACTAATCACATTGGCTCCGAACATTATTCTTCACTAGGTGTGTTAACATACCATCATTGGAAATGACATAAATGGAAACATCAACTAAAGGCTCCAAGATAGCAAGGGGAGAATTATTGAGCTCAGACGACACAAGAAGCCCTTCCGAAACCCCAGCCTCCTTAGAACTTAAGGAAATAGAATCATCACACAACACCTCCTTATCCTTCTAACGTAGGACTAACTATTAGGTTCATGCAACAGTTAATAGCATTCAATGACTCGCAAACAAGCACAATGGGCTTCACATCTTCCCCAACCGAAATGGAAACATTCAAGTTAGAGCAGCCCACAGGAACTATAACCCCATCCAGAACAGGCGATGGGTTATCTAGATCATCTAGAGCATCAGCATTAGCCATAGTTACTGTAAAACCCTTAAAAAGCTGATTTTTTTTAGTGCAGTTAGTCCGTACGAACTGGATTTAGTACGGGACGAACTAAAAAAAATTGTGAAGAATATGGCAATTTCGTCTGTACGAACCTGGAGGTGTCGGGACGATTCGTCTGGACGAAATTTGTCCAGAGAGCAAGTCGTCCGGACGAATTTTAATTTCGTATATACGGAATTCTGCCCGAGGCCAAATCGTCCCAGGACGAATTTTGGATTGTCCGGGACGACCAGTGTTAATATTAATAAATATCCGATCGAGATATTTTGGAATCATTTGAAGAGAGAGAAAGAGAAATCAGGAGAGATAAAGAGAAGGAATAGAAGAAAAGCTTGGTTTTAAAGCCCGCAGAGCGCTTTTCGACCGACGACGCAGTTGGAAGATTTGTTTGTCTCGCAGTAAGGACTTCGAATCCTATTTCTATTTCGAAGATTTTGTGTTTTGGTATTTTTCTGCTCAGTTTTGTGTTTCCGTTACCGAATTTCTTGCATATCTTTAAAATGACGGAAGTTTTACTGCGTAATTTTTGATATGTTTCTGATAAGATATGTCTGAATGTTTTGAGTATTTTCTGTAAAATTTCTACCGGGTATTTTAAGTTCTGTGCGATTTTTATCGAATAGATAATTATCAGGATGTTGAAAAATGTTGCTTCAGTACAATGAAAGTCTTATATTAATGTTGTTTTACATGTTCTGTGGTAATTTGGTAAAGTTCTGAATCTGTTGTTGACCTCGTTTTTAGCCTGATTTGCTCTTTAGCATATTTGATCGATTCGATCGGGCCTCGTCGGGCTCGATTTAAGTCGAATCGGCATGGATTTGAGTTCGATTTATTTTTATCCTATTTTATTGAATTAATTTTTGGTCGAGTCGAGGCGAGCTCGAGTTGACCCAAATCGAACCAGACTTGACTCAATTTTGCACCTGATTTCAGACCCTTGAGTCTAGCTAGGTCTTAATCAAAATTTGATTGAATTTTCAAACCGGTTTGAACCCCACCGTTGGATCAAGGAATTTGATCGGATGGCTCCGATCTACCCTTTCCCCCTTGGCGCCCTAATTGAGGCTAAAGCCTCCATCCCGCTCCCTCACACACTCGGTTCGGAGAAAAAAACAAGAGGAAGCGGCAAAAAAAAGCGGGGCTGCTCTCTCTCATGCCCGAGCTCGACCTCTCCCTCTCTCTCGTCTCCCCTTGGTTCGGACAAGGCCCGACGCCGAGCTCCCCTTGTTCTGTCGGATTCGCACGCCTAGGGCCAAACCCGGCAGCCCGGCTCCGTCCCCCTCCGTCCCTGGCATTCGCACGACCCAGCCGAACCCGACGACCTGGCTCCGCCTCTCCTATTTGACGACGAGCCCCCGACGCCTCCTCTACTTCATTCTCTAAGGCAGGTATATCTCCCTCTCTTTCACCTTCTTCTTCTTCTCCTTATACTTCTTCTTCTTAAAAAAAAAAAATCTGAGAACTTTTTTTATATACCAAGTTTTACTTAGAATTTTTTTTTTTGGAAGTTGTGAGACATTATGACAGATCCTGTTCGCTTGTGACCAAATGGTGGCTTGTGATTTTTCTTCTTTCTCACTTACTCATATGGTATCTTTAACTTCTTTCACATAAACCATGTACCTCGTTCTTACTTAAGTATTGTAGGCCAACTATTTGATAAAATGCCTTAATGAGATTTTGTATGCACGATTTTCGACTTGTGAGAGTGACTTCAATGCTTGTTGCAATAGGTTTGATGATTTCTTCACCATTCTCTCTCAGTTTAGTTCTGCTATGACACTTAATTATCAAGTGGCGTTTTAATGTTTCTGAGAAAAGATAAAGCTATTGTTAGTCATAGACAATCTTATTAGAAGTACAAGAAAAGGTAGGTTGATTCATGTCATTTGGGAGATAATTTATTTTGTTTATCATGTATGTGGAACCTATGCATCTCTATTACTTGTCTTATGCGATAAAAGGTTAGAAATTATGAGGAACCTATATCGTTTGTTGTCAAGGGATGCGCGTAAGATGTTTGTATTAATGTCTCTTGAGAAATTGTACAAGTATTGACAAAGTGGAGAAGAAATGTTAGGAGTGCATGATCTAACTTTATTTGGACATGGCAAAGATTTACGGGGTTTGCTCTTTTAGAGGATTTTTAATCATCATTCATGAACAACTCGTTTAATTGTCTCTTGCATGACATCAAATAAGTGGCTTTGATAGCGAATTTGGAAGACATACTCTTTGGAAACACTGTGAAATGCTTTGTAATATGTATATATATATATTGTAGTTATTGTTCTTAATTTCAAAATTTTAATGTGCTTTGTGTAGATTGTGAGAATTAATGAGCTTGTTTATTCGGTATGATATGGGAAGAGGTTGTCCTTCTCTGTTATAGATGATTCCTTGAAATTTTGTAAATAAAACCCTCTCTACTTCATAAATGTTTCACTTGGGAGATCAAACTAGGTGAGTTTGTGAGGCATGAACGTATTCTACAGTAAAGTTGGTATGGCTTAAAGCTATGTTCTTGGTGTGGAAAATCTATAGAAGATCATGTTATAGAAGGATGGTATCTTGCTTTCGAATTATGGCCTTAATCTTGCCTTTTATGGCCGTTATTATCAAATGACCCATGATGATCCATGATTAGGCTTATATTCACAAAGGTTTGTGTTTTTGGAGGTTTTTTCTCAATATAAAATTTGGAAGATTTCCTTTAAACCCGGTTGCATGAATTTCGAGGTGATAAAATCCTTGTGATCTTCTTTGCAAAGGATCTCTGTAAAGCAAAATTTAATTGGTCAAAATGTTTTACCAATTTGAGTAAATTGAAGATTTCATTTCACATCAATTGAGAAGATTGGAGTTGTATTATTCCTGATTAAGGCTAAAAAAATCATAGTTTTGCTCTCTAAATATATATAGTTATCTATGAAATATCTTGTTTCTGTGTAAAAGATCTCCATAGCTTCTCTATAGTCTTTCCCATTGGGATTCCCCCTATAAGAGCATGTTTACATATTCTCTCAGGTCATTCAATCTCGTCATTTATTTAGGATCATATCATCTGTCCTGGATCTCATGGTCACAAGTTTGGTGGGAAAGTTAAATGACTACATGTTTTCACAAATACTTTGAGAATCTTGTTAATGAAGAATGTTTTGGCTCCCTTCATGTACATTCTTAAGATGATTTAAAATGATAGAATGACCTTACATCGCTATGAGTCTTTTATATGAACGATTTCTTGTTCTCAGAATTTTATCGAAAAGCATTTGCAGTATTTATTGTTGATTCGATAACAAGGATTATTGTATGCTTATGTTTGGACACTACACTTGCATTTAAATCAAGCACTTGTGAGTTTAATTCAGAAAGATCTTTTCACATACACTTGTTGGCATGTAATATGAAGAATAAAAATTTGTTGAAGAATCTTATGAATTGTTTCATGATTGGAAGGCTGTTATGACTCACATTATGTGGGAAAATCTCATAACTTGTTCTATGTTAAAAAATGTTATAGTTCATGTTATACTAAAGGGTTTTGAAGATTATTTTTGTACTAGAAAGTATTGTGAGTTATTTCATGTCAAACAGGATTTCATGAATGGCTATATTATTGAAAACTATTCGAAGGCATTGAATGGTTTTGTGTGACGGAGCTTTATGATAGGTTTCTTTTATAATGAAAAGCTTTTGTGAAGTTTTTCTTATTGGAAAGTTTTGTAGTTTAACCCCACTCCAAATATAGTAAAGAAGCACTTGATCGTCTTTTGGGTCAAAGATTTTGGTAAGTGATTTATGTGGAGTTTTATGCGATTTTGGGTAGATGATTTATATAAAGTGTTATGTAGCTTTTTCAAACAAAGAAAATTTCATAAGTTAAATTTGGGTTTAATAACTTTTGAAGAGTGGATTTGTATTGGTGGATTCTTTAGACCTCTCCTTTTTTGGGATGAAATGTTATATCTTGTCTAAATTTTGTCTCTTTCATTAATGCTTGCTTCTAGATATAGAATTGGAAGAATGTGATAGATATAGAGTTTGGAAGAGTGTGATAGATAGAAAGAGATTTTATTTTAGTTCTAGTTTTTGGGAACTTGAGTTTCCCTTGTTGCTTTGAGTTCGGTAAGAAATAGTTTGTGTAGTCGAGTCGAGTCCGTATCAAGTGCTTTATTTGGGTTGTGGGGACAGCAAAGGGCATTGTAAATGTTGCTTTAGGGTACACTTGACTTCACAGAAGTGTGCCCAATAACAACAATGCCTACATCCCTTTTATTTCTGATTTTCATTCTTTTTCTTTCTACCGCTTTGCTATAGATTCTTAAGTTTAGCAATGCATGTACGAGAATCCTAAGGATTAGAAAACAACCCCACTCTTAGTCCCACAACTTTAGTGACATCTAAGGACAAAAATTAAGGATCGAGTCTTAGATAACATAGACTTAGGATGCATGTTCCCTATAGGATAGAGACTGTAAAACAAAAAAAAACTTAGTGACACGTTTTCCTAGATTTTGATTTTCCTTAACCTACTAATAATCAACCAACTAATCTTAATCTAATTCTTAAAATTTATTAAAAAAAAAAACTTAATCCTTAATCAATTTATAATTAACATTTATAATTGTTGAATTTTAAATCTAAAACATACATCTATCAGCTTGACTAATCTAATAATTAAATTCCCAACTAATTTAAAAACCTAAAAGCAGTAGATATGCTTAGAAAGATTAAATTATAAATTGAAATTCATTAGGATTAAAATACTCTTAAAAGATCAAACTTAGAGTAATCTTTAAATCAATTAACAAATCTCCTAATACATAACACCACTCCAGAAAGTAAGTTTATGGATGGACTACTCCGGGCTGCGAGGCTAAGTTCCTAAGGAGCCTGTTCCTCGAACCTGGTGGGCCACAACGCCACGGAATTGGATCCAATGGTGTTAAAATTTAAGATTTAATTCCTTAATTGTTTAAGTCAAACTTCAATTGATAATAAATTACCCAATTCACCTTTCTTTTAATTACAATCAATAAAATAATCATCAAAATCCTAAAATTAAAATCTCTAAAATCAATCCTAAACTACTAATATTTAAACTTGAATTAAAACCTCTTTTGTCTGTCAACAAAAATAAAATACAAAACAACTACAATTAAACTATCATACATAAGAACCTATCCAAAAACCACCACAACCTGTTACATATACCTTAGACTTTGTTTGATTAGAATAAGACTTTTAGCTCTAGGTCAGGCTACATTCTTTATTATTCAATACTTGTTACCACACACTGTTCTATAAATTGCAATTATTAAAGTTTCTTGTTAGCTGTATTTAATTTCCTATTATTATATTTATTTACCGTGCACTTCTTTTCTGAACGGCATCTACGCTCATATATATATTTCCCCTCTATTGTCTTTGCTTGCGAGGGTACTTTGAGCTTAATTGATCGGAACTGGACGCTGACGTCGCTTTACAAGCTTTTTGTAGTGGCAGCGCAACATACAGTCAGGTATAATCTTGCAACCTGCAAAGCAAATTTTTAATATATCCGGAACTGCTTCACTCACACACTTCCTGTAAAGGTTTCTATATGTTAGGTAGCAGGCCTTAGGTAGTTACTTGACGAGAGCTTTGGCCCTATAGGTAACAAAGCTTTGCCCCCTTTCTGTAAGCCCTAGAGACCATAGGTCATTTAGCCTGTAGAGTAGGCCACCTACTTGTCCGGTTGCATCGTTGTTTTCCCACACGAAGTGGCATCGTGGTTTTTTCTGCTAGATTTTGTCCTCTCTGGTTGTTGGTAGCGGATACCCTCACTTTTTTTCTTTTGTTTTTCTTGAGCCTTAGAGACCATTAGGGTCATTTAGCCTGTAGAGTTGGCCACCTACTTATGCCATTGGCATCGCTGTTTTCCCAAGAAGTGGCATGACTTATGATGATTTTTCTGTCGGAGTACGCTTGGCCTGGAGGGTACCCTTTAAGGTGTTTATTTACTTTTTTTTTCTGACTCTGAATGTCATGCATCATGTTTTTTTTACACAAACCTTTACTTCAGCTACACTCACTTACATAACAGCATTACATCAATACCTAGGGTATTTTGTAGCCATTTTCATTGCATCTACCATGCACTAGGTACCTCTTTTGCATATTGTGTTAGAGTCACTCGATTGAGATCTTCTGAACTACGAATCCTTGATTTTCTAAGATAGAACCTTCCTATCTTGTATACATGTAGACTGATTGTTTAGGATGTTAGCTGGCAGCTCACTCCACAGCATAACCCAGGTTGTTACGCCCCCAGGTTCTTTTCACTTTGTGTGTTTGAGTCTGTCGTTTTCTCTTAGGATAGTAATTCGACCTTTGATCTTTTAAACTCAAAATTTTAATCATATCTTTATCCATTCAAAAATGTCTAATCATCACTAAGGGTAAATAGAAGAGACCATTTGGAATAGAACTTAGGAACTTTATCTGTGTACCAAATCAAGAAGTGAATAATCCAACATCCTTAATCGAGAGTTTTCTTAGATTGAGGTCTAAGATGTAACTAACTACGGGGGCTTGCGCCCGTAGGAAATCGATCCCCACAATCAAATAAACCCTATTCGAGCTGATGTATCAAATAGAGGAAATCTCGTGAATTTAGGGTTATATATATTATTATCCATCGAGGTGTGTATGTGAAAGCCGCTATCCTCCATGGCTAATCGTATATATAACTCCATCTGCTCTTCCATTGGTCTGCTTGTGCCGAGTGTAAAGGTCTACGACCGTTTTGTCCTACGGGATAGTGTGATCGTACCCTTTGCATTCGAACCACATGAGCAGAAACCTTTCGGAGACCCACATCTGTGATTTCTGTGTAAATTCTGTATACCGCCGTTATGCCGTTGATTTCTCGTACGACTTCTGATTTTCTGAATTGATGATTTGAATGATTGAATATGCATACTGATGTGAATATATGAGTGAATTACTATTATTGTTACTGAAAGACAAGTAAAAACTGGTTGAACTGTTGGTTGGAGACATGATATCTATACAAGATGGTGGGCCGATGGGCTTTCCTTTAAATAATGGTTTGGTGTTATCCTCTATTGATCACGTGATTACTGAAGGGAGTCATAAGGAGATGAATACTGTGCCGACGGGCAAAGAGTGACGACTCTTCTTACTGAGCCAAAGGATACAAGATACTGATACTAAAAAACGCCTTATTAGCCAGTGATTGTACTTGTTCAGTAAGACTATTGTATTGAATTGCATGTGTACGGTATTTACCTATTGATCTCATTACGGATTTATTGATACTGACGGATTTATTGTTATTGTACGGATTTATCGTCACTGTACGGATTTACTATTAATGCATGATTTCACTGTTATAGCATACTGTTCATGTCGCTGGACGGTTACTGATACTGATATTGATACTACTGATTCACTGTACGGACATTATGCACGTGATATACTGAATAGTGACATGTGATTCACTGTGATTATTGGATTGCATGTGATGCACTGAGCACGTGATGTTGATTGCAAATGACGATTTTTATGGCATTGATTAATTCCATTGATTGATTTCAACTGTTTTAATTGTTATTATGATTTATCGACTGATTTGACTGATATTAATGATATGAGGATTTTTTTTTTATGATATAGATTCGATGATTTCTATTGAGATTTGACGCAAGCACTGATTTATTGAGCTTTACGGACCTTTAAACTGTTTACTGATTCTTCTGTGGATTGAGGAGTTTACTGTTTCTTATTGATACTATTTACGCACTGACTATCGTTACAGTACTGGTTTCTGTATCTGCATTGAATCAATGATCATGTGTAACTGACTGCTATGTTTTGACTGTTTGACATGCATATTGCTTCTGTATTGTGCTTTGATTTCAGTTCTAGGTATTAGGTGACCTGCTGGGCTTTTGAAGCTCATTATATGTGGTTAATATTTTCAGGTTAGGGCAAGGGAGCAGAAGATTGAGATTGATCAGGGATCTTCAGGTTTTTGTCCTTTTGGTTATTGTGATTCTTTTGTACTCAGAACAAGATAGATTTCATGTGATTAATGTGTGATCCTGAGTATTGTAAATGAACTTTTGGAGAATGAATAGAATGTGTACTTTGATATTTTAAATTGTAGCTTTTATTAGACTGTTTTTAACTGATGGATGATTATAGATAGCTCTGGTAGAGGATTCATTAAAAGATTGACTGAATAATTCTTTCCAAGTTAAATCTTGGGACGTTACAGTTACATCATCCAATTCAGGCGCCGCCACACAACCTAACTCAGCATCAGTCCGATTATCCTTACCCACAACAAAATTCAATTTCTAATCACTAAACAAATTAGAAATAATATTAATTACTTCATCAACAGAATTAGTAACAATACTGTCATTGCCCACAACATTCCCGTCATTACCAATAATAGGACACAGAACTAGGTCTCCATCAATGGCAATACAAGAAACATAATTTTCCAACATATCACCCTCACAGCTAACATTCATAGTCAACAGTTTAGATACTACAGAAACAGCATTTGGCAGGGCAACCTGAAGAGGCCGGCAATCACCACTCAAATTCCCTAAACATTTACACGAATCACAAAAGGCTGGAAAAGCTTCCATCGACACATGTTGAATATAGCCTAGATTCTTATGACCCAACCAGACTTTATCGGGATATGATTTCGTGATGTCAAGCTCAACAAGCATGCGAGATACAGATGGTCTAGAACCCACAAAAGTAGCAGTATCATCCTTCGAACCCAAACTAAAGAGGATATGGGGGGAAAATAAATGATGTTGGAGATTGGGGAAGGAGATCCTGATAAGGATAACATGCGACTCAACACCAACATCAACCAGAGGTGACAATTTGGTCAACTTCATATGACAATTATGAACTAAGTAGGAACGGTGACAGAAAATCCTACAATAATCAAGGTCATTACTCAACTTGATCAAGACATGTGTCTGATCAAGCAAAGTAATAAAAACCTCACCCGTAGCTTAAGGCAGAAAAAAAACCTACAAATAGATTCCAGAGAAGGCCTCTTAGAAGGGAAACAACTAATTAACAAAAATTAAAAAGGATTTGCAAGGGCACTGT
The DNA here is from genome assembly GCF_001605985.2 of Dendrobium catenatum. NCBI lineage: Eukaryota > Viridiplantae > Streptophyta > Magnoliopsida > Asparagales > Orchidaceae > Dendrobium > Dendrobium catenatum. Next base: position 137,049 of record NW_021319555.1, read on the forward strand.
TGTCTCCCTCCAAAATCTACAACGACGGTAAACCACGAGCAAAGAAGGTTTGAGGTTTAGAAATCGACCATCAGAGGAACTACCTGCAAGAGCATCAAGAAAAGACGAAGATTTGAACAATCCTTCCAAAAAACCAGGATCGCACAACCGTTTTCCCACCATTATGGCGAGAAAGGACGGAGGTGCCAAAACGAAAACAAACGAAACACAAAATCACCACATAAAAATAAAACAAGGGAAGAAAAAGGTTCCCTGGAGCACCGAGGAGCGCACGCCCCAGCCGGCCAAGGGAATCGCCCAAAAGGAAAGCCTATTTTTTAATATTTTGTATTAAATAATAGTTAATCATACCCACATGATTCCATCACCCCATGTAGGCTATTAGAGGAACTACTAGCAAGAGCATCGAGAAAAGACTGAGATTTGAACGATCTATTCAAGCTATAGCCCATAAGTGCAGCAGGGGTGTGAGTTAGCCTGCTCGGATTTGACTAGGTAAATGTTCATGAGCAGAACTCAAAAAGCTAATAATTTAAGTTTGAGCCAACCCTGATGAGTAGTCTAATGAGCTCCTGAGCCTCTTTGTTAAAAAAAAAAATAATATGAAATACACTTAAAATATATTAGCAGTCATTATGCACTTGCAATTTGTTTTTTTATTTCTCTAAATTATTTCATTTGCCCCATCCTTCTGTTATGCGGCATATAATTTCACCATTGTAGGTTCATTCAGATTTCATTAATGATAGCCTGCCTTGCAAAATCTTATGTTTTTCTTGAAAAAAAAAAAAATAGAAAAAAAAAATTTGTTAGAACATATTTTAATTAAATTTAAAATTATGATAGAACATATTTTAATTAAATTTAAAAATAGAACATATAAAAAAATTTATCTATCATAATTTTAAATTTAATCAGAATATTTGACCTAAATTTTAATCATAAATTTTTATTTAAAATCTCATGTGATTTAATATGGAATGAATAATTCTGTTATGGCAATTGCAGAAACATGAAGGTCAAGAAGAGTTTCTCCTCACACTTTCAATAACAGCAAAGTGAGTTTTTTTTTCTGTTAATCTTTCTTAATTTGGTTAATGACTAATTAAATGCATGATTAAAATTTGTTTAATTTGATTCTTAAAAACTATAAAATTTGGTGCTAGAAATCTACTTTAAAAAGCAATAAGAAAATCGTCTCAAACAAAACCTTCAAACTAAAAGCGTTGCTATAGCCTTCCTATAGTAGCACTCATGAAACCGCTGCTAAAGCCTTTGCATCGAACGCAAATACAACGGATTTGCAGCGATTTCGAAAACGCTGCAAATAAATTAGTAGGTGTTTAAATCGCTGTAGTAGACCATAAAAAATGTTGCGAAAGCTTATTTGTTTAGAAGTAACTCTCATAAAAAAATAAAGAGAAATTAGATAAAAATATTCGTACTAATTAGTTCTTAATTATATGTTGCATCTGTTTAAAAGGAAAAAAAAAAATCCCCACATTAATCTATATTTTAAAATTTGTTACTGTCTAAACAAATAAGTTTAAAGATGATTAAGACTTGTAATTTCTTTTCAATTACCCTTCAGCCAAAAAAATTAATTTATAATAATTTAATTATTGTATTTTTGCTATTTTGTTTTGAAATTTTCTATCACATTTTTTCGAATTTTTTAATTAAGTCATATTCTATTTGAGTAATTAATTGCATAACAGTTTCAAAGCAGCATAAGGTCTTGAATTGGTATTTACTGATTAATTAATATGAATACTCTGGCTTTAGTGACCAACTACTCTTTCTATTAGGAAAGTTAGATTAATAACAACCTCACCTAAACCAAGAATTAATCGTCCAAATACTTGCCTAAAACAAAGTAATTAATCTTAATCATGTATAATTAATCCAAAGATAGCTTATCTATGTTGATTATGCGTGCCGGTTAGTCTTTAATTTTATGGATAGAGGTAATTAAAATTTGTTTTCTTTAAAATATGCTTATTATAGCTGTAGAAATTATTCTATAATTTTATTAGTATTCTAATTCTAATTTATCTATAGATAAATTATTATAATTATTTAAAAAAAAAAAATTAAATGATATTTAATTATTTCAAAGTTTCAGTATAGTTTGACAGACATTAATTTCAAATTTTCCAATGAGTTGTTTTGTTCTGACTATTAGTAGTGTAGAGTAAGTCAAATGTAAGAATTTTTAAATTTAGGTTTCATTTCAGACAACTTTCATATTATTTTTTAAACAATCTTTTTGTTATAAATTTTTTTTGAAATAGAAATTTTTGTACTAAAAAATTGCTTTAGAAAATAATAAAAATGTTGTCACAAACTAAGCCTTAGTTGTTGGATTATGAGAAAAGCGGATTATGTATAGTTTTTTTGAGGTAGTTAGAATTTCTTACTTAATCCATTTTTATTATATTTGAAATTTGTTCGATTTTAAAGAGTTCCAAATACAATGCATGTGTGAAATACATTGCATGTGTGAAGTTTTCTCCATCGTTGCCCCCCTCCATTGTGAGAGATTATTAGGTGCGGAGTGCAGACGAGGAGAACCGTCTGCACAAGCATTATTTTTCGCTAGGTACCGGCACTCGATACCGCTAGGTACTGCTAAGTACCCAGTGCTTTATGCGGACGACGCGCACTTCGCACCTAATAATTTTTCCTCCATCGTTGCCCACCAGAGCCATTACCACACCTTCCTTAATTTGTCTTTGCCTCAAAATAGCACTATTCAGAAATTTTTATATGTGAGCTCATATATATGAGTTATATAAATCAAGCATTACATTAGTAGATATCTAAAATAAGTTAATTAAAAGTGTGATCTACAAAAAAAATTAAATTATTGTTTGACTTATATGACATCTCATTTAATTTTGTATGGAATTAAATATTGTGTACAGATCTAATATATTATTTTATTTTAATGAAGAGCTAAATAAAATAAATGCCTAAAGTATAAATAGGGTCGTAGTCCGTAGTTTAAGTGGTTAAGTTCTCATTTTCTTATTTTCCATCTTGAATGAAAATAAGGGGATTATCGCTCTGTTGGAGAACGCCGCTTTAAACGTGGAAGACCAAAAACCTCAAAACCTCAATTTGCATTTTCAATAGATCCAAATATGCTTATTTACTTCTCATTAGAAAACGCAAGAATTTTGAGAAGAGGATCACAATTAATAAAGATGAGTTGTACGCTCAAATAAGACAACATAAGAAGCTGGTAATGCAGTTTGTTGATGTAAGCGAGCCTATTAATTAAGGTGCAAAGAAATGCAACAATTAATTACGATGATATAGCAATCATTGTGAGAATGCAAATAATCTGACCTCTCTATCAGAACCTATAAACTAAAATATTTGTAGGCATTATGGTCAATTTTCTATTTACGTAGTATTTAACAAGTTTAAATGGAAAAAGTAATCAAAAAAGGAAATCAACACCAAACATTAATTGCTTTCAATAACGTCAAATGCCTCCTAACATGCAAACGTTCATGAAGTTCTTTGCTAAAGATTTAGAAACTATTAAGTTCTTTGCTAAATTCTATGTTCATTAAATGATAAATTTGAACATATTGTAGTAGCTATTGAGGAAGCTAAAGATTTAGAAACAATGATTGTTGGGGAACTAATTCTATGTTTGTTGATCTTTCAAATATGAAGCGAATAAAGTGGCGGCCATGCAAACAATTATTAATCTTCAAATAACACATAAAAGTAGAATATATTTAAGTAAATTTAACACATAGAAGTACATTACTGTAGAACACTAAACAAGCTGCTTGTTAAAATAGTTGACAACACCGTGATAATATATGCCGAATAATATTAATAAATTGAAGGCAAGCAACTAAGCAACCAATGATCGATCTCTAGCTATTGTTCGTCCAGAACTTGGCCTGAAGTATTTCCACGGTCCTCTGATCAAGCTGGAAAGCCTTCTCTAAAATATAGGGAGAGATAGGCGGCTTTGATCCAAAGACTGCATTGGCAATGGTAATCACTCCCGGATTCTGGCTGCTAAGCCCAGAAATAGCCACTGCATTTGTATTTCCAGTGTTGAGCTGAAAGTGGATGAGACCTTGAGGAAAGACAAAGACATCTCCCTCATTAAGAACCTTTGTGAAGAGCCTGTTGTCGGGGTTATTGGATGCCACGAAGCCAACTGCAAGAGTGCCCTGTATCACCACAAGTATCTCGCTGGCCCTCGGGTGAGTGTGAGGAGGGTTGAGACCGTAAGGCGCAAAGTCTATGCGAGCAAGTGAAATGCCAAGTGTGTTCAATCCCGAGAGTTGGGTAACAAAAACAGGTGTCACCTTTGATCCCAACTGATTTGCTGTGTTGCCGGGTTGGTTCAAGCCCGTGAAGAGGAAGTCGTTCTTGTTCACCAAGTTGGGGTCCTTGCAAACGAACCCATTCACAAATACTGCAAGATCATAATTATATATGTGTTTACATAAGCATATGCATGTTCTGCATTGTAAATGATGAAAATTTAAAAAAAGTTTAATCAACTAGTAAGAAATAGTGAATGAATGCATAAGAGAAATGTATATAGATCCTACTGTTTGACGTGTTATCTGCAACACAAAAGTCTTGGAGTTGTGTGGGATCGGTGGCTATTGCAAGCGAGGAGGCCAAAGCAAGCAGACCAAGAAAGAACTGGAGCTCATGAGACTTAGCCATTTCTCTCTCTGTCTCTCTCTCTCTCTCACTCTTAACTAGCTTAACTAGCAAGTCCTTGCTTTGTTGAATTTCCTATGGGTTGTATGGGAGTATATATAGGGTGCTAGCTAGAGAGATCTACAATGCTTCGAGATGGAGTTAATTCCAAGTTTACAAGTCATTGAATCTGTCATGGGAAGAGCAAGTCTTAAATTTATCTGCTTCTTATTAGATACACATTCAGTTATGTTGAAATGGTTTTAAAGTAGTTGTTAATTAGTCATGCTAGCCAGTAATTAATTAATGATCAAATCTGTTGTTAAGCGCTAGAAAATTTGTCAAAAATTCAGCACTTACAAAAAATATTTGTAGGAGGCCGAAAAATTTTTATATGAAAAATTGGGAAAGTAAAAAAAATGTAAGGATTTGGCCCAATTAAATAATTCAATATATAACAGGAAGTACAAAGATCCTCATTTCCTCTTAGTTGAAGAGTATGAGATTATTTAAGAATAAATATTTTATTTCCTTATAGGGATTGCATAAATCTGGTATTCACGGGCAAACTATTAAAACCTAATAACAACGTTAAATACATGTAGAAGTCTGAGAATGGTGGTGGTGGTTTCTAGTGGTAGCCAGCAGAGGTGACAGTCGAAAAATGCAAGGGATCAATTCTATTTGTTCAGCTCTTTGGGGGATTCTAGCCTTGTATAGGGTTCTCTCACTACCTGGGTTTGTGTGGCCCAGTGTTCTAAAACCGTTGTACAATCAATTCATTGTCAATACTATTAAATATATTCTTCTCAATATAAGTAAGTAAACAATCATTCATTCAGGAATCTCCCATACGATTACATGCATAGACATTTTATTTAGAAAATAAAATTGTGAAAACATATTTTAATTTAATTTAAAAGTCTTAAAATCTATCATAATTTAAAATTTAATCAGAATATTTGACCTAAATTTTCTTCATAAATTTTAATTTAAAATCTCATTTGATTTAATATGGATCGAATAATTCTGTATTGCAATTGCAGAAACATGAAGGTCAAGAATAGTTTGTCCTAACACTTTCAATAACAGCAAAGTGTGTGTTTTTTTTTCTGTTAATCTTTCTTAATTTGGTTATGGACTAAATACATAATTAAAAATTGTTTAATTTGATTATAAAAAAATAAAAAAATTGGTGCAAGAAATCTACTTTGAAAAAACAGTAAGAAAATTGTCTCAAACAAAGCATTTAATGTAGAGTCTGTAATATCAAGTTCTCATAAAAAAATAAAGAGAAATTAGATAAAAAAATTCGTACTAATTAGTTCTTAATTATATCTTATAGATGTTTAAAAAGAAAAAAAAATCCCTGCCTTAATCTATATTTCCAAATTTGCTGCTGTCTAAACAAATAAGTTTAACAGGTGATCACTGATCACTACTAGAAAGTTGGATTTTTTGCACCGGTTGTTCGGAGCGGTTTTTGAACCGTTTCTAAAAACCTCTTTTAGCACCGGTTTAAACCGATGCAAATAACACCTAATTTCTAAAGCTCCGCCAGAAGCCCTATTTCCCAATATATGCGCGCGAACTTTTTCGAGGCATCGTCTCCGATCCCTCTTCCTCCTGCGCGCGACTCAAACAGAGCACTCGAGGCTTCGTCTCCGATCTCTCTTCCTTCCTGCGCGTGACTCAAGCGTAGCGGAGAGGATCAAACCGCACATCCCACTCGCATTTTGCTCGGTATTCTCCTCACGTGACAACACATCCGGCTGGCTTCATTGTGAGTCTCCTCTGCCTCTTCCTCTTCGCCTTTTTCTCATTCTTCTTCTTGTTTTGTTAATGTAAACTGACACTCATTATTTTCAAAAATTTAATCCAACACTCATTATTTGTCCGTCCTCCATTGGTGATGCTTTTGTATTGAGTTTTGGTATTTTAGTTATAACAAATTTCGATCAGAGCGTGGCAAAGATCGATGGCCATGAAATTTGAGATCAAGAAGTTTTATTCGTCAAAGAGTTTTTTTCTTTTAGAGAACCAACATGCAAGGCATTTTGATTTTGCATGGTAAGTGAAGAAGTCAAAGCAATGATCGATAGATGAAAATCTCTTTTAGCAATTCAATTGTGTTTGGATAACAAGATATTGACAGAGGTTTTGGATAAAAAATCTTTATAGAAACAACCACACAAGAGTGGGTTGTGGCACAAGCTGGAGTCATTGTATTTGATCAAAAGTCTTTCCAACATACTCCATCAAAAGCAAAAAAGTCTATTTCTACACCTATTATCAATATTCATTATCACATTTAATTCAATTATTGTTGATTTAAGAAATACCGATGTAATTGTTGATTATTACGACGATCAAGCTCTATTATTGTTGTGCTCTTAAAAAATTAAATTTTAAGGGAGAGGAGGTCGACTTTGGGTCTTAATGACCATGATAATAAGGATCAAATCTAACATGTTCTGCATTATTGAGGTTTTGTAGTGTTAGAAGCCATTGTTAAGAAGGATTTATGACTTTGCTTTTCTTACAACTTTGTCCTTATTTTGTTATAAAAGTTTGGTTTAATAATCAAAATTCAAAATCAGTTTGAGCTTATAATTAGATCGATCATAAAAGAATTTAAATGCATTTTCATCAAAATCTGAAAAACAAAATTAAGGCAGTTGATTTCACAACGCATGAAAATAGTTATGAGAAATTGCTTATTTGTTCTATGGTTGTCTGGCACATGTTCACATACCACCTTTGTATTTCATATGAATAAACTTAACAAATTTCTTATGGCTCTAATTGCACTGATGGCATTTGCTCGTTCTTCTTCTACTTCTTCTTACTCAAAGTAAATTTCTGAGGTGAGAATGGCTTCCATTTCTTGCATATATGATCCTTACTTCTTCTTATAGCTTTGGTTAGGCAGACTGTAAGTTTACTTAGGTTGGCAGAATGGCTAAGCATAGGTGTTTTTTTTTTTTTTCATTTGGAGCACATAAATTTGAGCCTAATCAGTAGGTTGAGACAATGAAATTATAACAACTTGCTGTACTGCTCCTTGTAATGAAATTATAACTTCATTTTAATTTTTTAATAAAACAAAAAATCATGAATAAATTCAAATGATTTTAGTCCAAATAATAATAAGATTAAGTTAGAGGTGTACGTGTTGGAATGCTGACTATTAACAAAAGATCATAAGAAAATAATTGATCAGGTGGTCGTGATTAAGTTATGATTGCTTGGGACTCATCTTGAGTGAAAAAGCTGGCTAAGTAGGTTGAGTTGATCTTCATATATAAATTTTTATTACAGCATTGTACTAGAAATTTTAAAAAATATATATTTTTATATTTTTAATGGCTTCCCTTATCTTTTGATATTTCATGGTCAAGAATGTAGACGAATTAGGTTCAGAAAATGATATCTGCAACTATGTCCTTGCAATTGGGTACGTGATAATGATATTCCTTATTTTAGTCATGTATGTATAACT
>NW_021319555.1:145339-148528 GCF_001605985.2 Dendrobium catenatum
CATTAAAGAGACATCTATCCAGTCTTTGCCACAAATTCGCTCTATGCCAAGTGAAAGGGCTACCAAAATAACCGATATCGCTTAACTTGCAATCACTAATAATAGAATTGAAATCATCCATAGCATTAGCATTGGGTGGATTGCCACCAATTCTTTCCGAGATGTTTGAAATAATGTTGAAATCACCACCAATACACCAAGGTCCATTGATAATATAAGCAAATTGTCTCAATTGATTCCATAAAGGGATACGATTCGTTTTAGTACAAGCAGCATAAGCAAAGGAAACATAACAGTTAATATTGAAAAGAGAAATGTAGCAATGGCACACTTGAGGTAAATCCTCAATAATATCAACAGATAAAGCAGTTTTCCAGAAAATCCAAATTTTGTTGGAGCAATTAGCATAAAAAATAGAAAAACCTAAGAACATAGCAGTAGATGAAATCTTGGAATTACTAATTAAAGGTTCAATCAAAACAAGTATTTGAATATTATTAATTCTGCATAAATTCCGAACTCTAAGTTTAGAATCCTTACCACCAATACCTCTAACATTCCATATGAGAGTTTTAATCATTGCAAACTTTTTGAAGAAGCTTGAGATTTAGTGGATCTAGGAGCAACAGTAAAACATGTTTAGATTGCTTACTTTTTTTCCTTGAAACAATTTGGAAATTGTCCTCTTGAGGACCTTTTCATTTCACTTTGCTAGTATCAGAGATATCTTGTTTAGCATTTGAGCTTGAAGGAGCATTGCACGTAGAAGGAGGAATAAACTCCCCATCTTCACATTCCTCACTAACATTATTGTTTAACAAAGAAACTTGTTTTTCTAACAAAGCAGGTTGAGAGCAATTTGTAATTATGGAAAGAAAATTAGAACTTGAAGATTGTTATATAATATGCAATAAATAATATATCCATTACTGGAAAGAAAATTGGAACATAGCCATTACAAACAACCATATGCAATTAGGAACCACACCACCCAACTGATTATATGCTATCAATTTGGAGGTTGAAACCAAATGCAATTCATAAATTTTTTTTCAGTAGTATATCAAGGCATTAAAAGAAATGAACTACATCGATCCAAGCTATGTCACAGCCATGGCAGTCGTCATCCTTTTCCTTATCATTTTCATCGGCGTCAACTTAATTAATTATACTTGTTTTTCCGTCGTTCCACCGCTCCCCCTATGCTTGAGCTCACACTCGGGACTTGGTCTAACTATGCAGAAGCCATGCGTCAGGATCCGCGGGCAGCCTCCAATGACTGCTGCTCAATTTGCCTTGCTGACTTGATAAGGAGGAGGAGGGAGAAGATAATCCAGTGAGGCTTCTACCCAATTGTGGGCATGTATTTCATGCCAGATGTGTGGATACATGGCTACAACAACATCCAACTTGCCCGGTGTGTCGATCGCGGGTGATGCACGGATGAGATTATGCTAGAAATTGAACAACTATTATTCTACTATATATTTGACTCTCTTTGTGACTCTTTGGCTTTGTTTAATATGGTTGTTGTTGATGTATAATTTTGTATAAAAGCATTTGTATAGAAAATAGCATTTAAAAAAATGGTGTATGAATATTGGAGTTTAATCTTATTTGTGGAATGAAAACAAAGTATTGTTGCATATAAATCAAATTTGAAGTCTATTTAGTAAACTAGTAAAATGCAAGTGCTTGATATTTAAGTCTTTATAAATATTACATTCAATATTACATATAATTTATACATAATAAATAGACATATAAACTTATATTATTCTTCATATACAATAAAGTATATATGAAAAGTAAAAAAGTGTGTTAATGTGCAATGCAAGGGGTCCTAATCGATTGATCATTTTGTAATCAATATAATATCTATTAGAAGAGTAAAGTAGAACTTAAAAAAATAAAGAGTAATGCAATTGGTATGAATTGTAAATTAGAGGAAATTTAAAACAAATAAAATATCTAGAAATAATGGAACAAAATATTAGAAAATGCTGAAATAAAGATGTACTAAAAAGTCAATAAAAGGAGTTGATTGGATGTATGATAAAAGAGTTGGAGCATGAATTATCCTCAATTTTTTTTATTCGAGCTTAGGATCTTTTCTAAATTTGAGGGGCTTAAGAATAAAATAAAAATTGTGCATAAAATAAATAATTGTAGTGATATAAATTAATAATTAATAGTTAATATTAATAAAAGATACATTAAAATCTAAGTGAAGCTATTTTTTAAATTTTCGGTCATTATATTAGATTTAACCCTTAGCTCTAAAAAAAAAAGCCGAAGTGAAGCTATTTTTCAAAACTTCAACAAGAAATTCAGATCTTTGGCCAGCTGAAAAATACAATGAAATCAATTCCAAACAAAATCACATCATTTTGCAAACATGCTTATTAAAATGTTGCAATGAACACAACTCTCCTTGGCCTATTGGTTGAGAGCTTAGGCTTCCAACTAAGAGGTCCAAGATTCGAGTCTATGTGTATGCGTTGTGTGTGTGAGTTTGCCTTAAATGGCCTAAATGTCCAAAAAAAAAAATGTTGCAATGACGCCAAACGCCGAACGCCATCCGGTGACCAATCGGAATGGGTCATGTCACCCCTGTGCTTGGTACCGCTCGTTACCGTACTGCGGCTCGGTACCACTGATATAGCACATTCTTATTAGCCTCTAGAGTATGTTTTGCATCCGATTTCCGCACAGAATAATTTCTATGCCACATAAATTATTTGTTCTTGGTTGATTCTTGCAGCTGATTTTTTCGATTGATATATGTGCAGGAATCCATTTTTTAGTTCTGTTTGAAGTGAGTCCTGTTTACTGCGGTTTAAGTATTGAGCAAGAAATAATTTGTTCAATTTCCCAAAAGAAATAATTTGTTCGGCTAGTGCTAGTTTACTGACACGACACGCTCGCAATTGCTTCTCAAAAATACTGCGCAACAGCGTAATCATTAAATAACTCGTTGATCTTTCAAACATGAAGCGAACAAAGAGACGGCCATGCAAACAATTATTAATCTTCAAATAACACATAAAAGTTGAATATACTTAAGTAAATTTAACACGTAGAGAACATTACTGTAGAACACTAAACAAGCTGCTTGTTAAAATAGCTGACAACACCGTGATAATATATGCCGAATAATATTAATAAATTGAAGGCAAGCAATTAAGC
>NW_021319555.1:148628-157410 GCF_001605985.2 Dendrobium catenatum
ATAGGATCAGATCTAAATTTATATATGTCTCTAATTTAATTTTTGTATAGTCATCATTTGTTTATTATTCAGTTTTGTAGCTTCTATTTATATCAATGTACTATAATTTATATATTTTTATGAATTAAAAGAAATTTGGTGGATAAGTTTTCTTATCGTACTACTTTGAATATTTTAGTAGCTCTGTAATTTGTAATTTATTTAAAATAAATATTGAAAGAAATCTAAATCATTCCAAACCTAAATCTTGGGATTTACTTGTCACAGCTCAATACGATAGGATATGTACTAGTTGGGTTGGGTTGTGACAAATTTTTATAGTATTAAAGCAATAGTTTTGGAATGAATTATAAAACAGGGCTTTAGAAATTTATTTGTAAGTCAAGTGGGGTAATTTTAAGTATATATGGATGTTTATTATTATTTCTTTCATGTGCATATATGTTTAATTATATATTCTTTGTGATATGGATTCGTCAGACCTAGATATAATTGATTGATGGAGTACAAGTCAGGCAGCTCTTGTATATAGTACAGCTCTGGTAGTCAATTTTAATGTGTGTTTTACTAGTCTGATAGCTCAAATGATGGATAAGACGCATATAAAGGTTCCTGATATAAGATCTAATGAGGTATATAAACATCTACAAATATTTCTATGATTGAAGCCTCCGAGGTTCGAGGGTGCTATTGAGCCCAAGACAGTAGAAGACTGGTTGAGGAGGCTGAAGAAGACATTTGAAGATATGCAATATCCTCCTGAGAGGGATTTATCATTAGCAATCTTTATGTTATATAAGGAGGATAAGCGCTGGTGGATGGCCAGTAAGAGGAAAAATTTTATGGGAGATTAAATTCTATGATTAGCTGGGGGAGTTCTCAAATAAGTTTAGATCCTGGTTTGCATCACCTTCAACAAGATAGAAAATGCATGAGACTTTTTTAAGATTGGTTTAAAATAGCAAGACTATGATGCAATACGAGCAAGAGTTAACCATTTTGGCTATATATGCTCCATAGTTGATTAACACTCCCGTTGAGAAGTACTACATGTTTCTTAGAGTGCTACAGGAACAGGAAATGCATGGTTTTAGTTAAGTAATAGGTAAACCTTTTGACAATGGTCAGAGAGAGTCTGGTAGTATTGTTACTCCAAATCTAGTTCAACTACATGTGTATAGTTTGACTCAGCATGAGGCTCATGATGCTCCAGATGTGGTTACTGATACAACTTACATTTATAAGCATTCATATCATATTTTATTCAATTATAGAGCCATTCATTCATTTATTTTTGAGCATTTCTTCATTTCACTAAACTTATCTTCAAATTTTTGTATTGTCTTTTTTATTACCATATTGATTAGAGATGGTATGATAACTAGGAGGATTTATTTCTGTGTTCTTGTGATTTTTGATATAAAGTGGAGGAATAATTTGATTTTATTACTCATTTCTACAATTTAATGTTATTTTGGATATATATGGACTGGTTGACTTAGTATGAGGCTCAAATTAATTGCTTGAAGTTATTTTTTAGTAGTGAGATTTATGTTTTTCAGAGAGTTAGAGATGTTTTGTCTTGTTTGATTTCTATTATGGAAGCAAATGGATTTTGGAAGATGGTTTATATGATATTTTTGGCATTAGTCTAGGATATGATTATTGATTCTATTTTTCTTTATGATGTTCTGATAGTACAAAATTTTTCAGACGTGTTTCCTGAGGAGTTAGTCGGTTTGCCTCCTGATATAGACATTGAATTTTGTATTGATGTATTTCATGGTACAACTCAAAATTTTAAAGCTCCATATAGAATGACACTTAAGAGGCTTCAGGAGTTGAAAGCTCAGCTTCAAGAGTTATTTAATAGTGGATTTGTTCATCTTAGTGTGTCTCCGTGGTGGAGTACTTATTTTGTTTGTGAAGAAAAAGGATGGTTTGAAGCATATATGTATTTACTACAATTAGTTGAACAAAAGTCACTATCAAGAATAAATATTCTCTATCATGGATCAATGATCTATTTGATTAGCTTGTTCGATCTTCTATATTTTTTAAGATTGGTTTGCATTCTGGATACTATCAGGTGAAGGTGACACAGGTTGATATGATGAAGATAGATTTTAGTACGAGGTATAGACACTATGTGTTTTTGGTTATGCCATTTAAGATGATTGCTACTCCAACTATCTTTATGGATCTAATGAATAATGTGTTCAGAGAATTTTTAATCGATGATATTTATGTATATTCTACTTCTAATGAAGATCATATCAAGTATTTAAGAATTATTTTGGAGACATTAAGGCATCATCAATTATATGCCAAAAGTTTTAAATGTGATTTCTAGATGAGGAGTATTTCTTTTCTAGGAAACATCGTGAGTAGTGCTATTATTTTTATAGATCCTTAAAAAGTTCATGTAGTCACTGATTGATCGAGCCAATTATTATGTTTGAGGTATGCAGTTTCTTAGGCATGGTTGGATATTATAAGAAATTTGTAGAAGAATTTTCTCAGATTTATATATCTCTAGATAAATATGAGATTCTGCATTAGGCTCACTATTTAGGTTATATTATTCATCTAGAAAGTATCAAGGTGTACGAATATTTGAACTGTATATTTTAGTGCTTGGATTAAAAGACAAAGTGGAGTTTATTTAAAAATATGAGGCATGTCAATTAGTGAAGGTAGAGCATCAACGATCGGATGATCTTCTGCAGTCATTATCTTTTTCGGAGTGAAAATGGGAAAGATGATGATGGATTTTGCTATATTTTTCTAAGATCGAAGTAGGGACATGATGTTATCTGGTTACTTTTTTTTTAGTATGGTTCCATCTTATCAACTTTGTAATAATGAAAGTATACAGGGCAAGTGAAGCACGACATCTAATTAATTTATCTTTGGCTTCTAATTATGGCTTAATTAATTACTAAGCTTTGCATAATTGGCTAAGTTCCAGCGGCGAATTTAGTATGTAGATTGGAGAATATTGATTTAAATATCAACTAATATTGCTAAATAATAAATTTTATAGGTAAAAATATTTGTGATTGTCCATCATATTCTCAACATATGATGAAAAATATGTGAGAATATATCATACTTTATCTTCTACTATGATATGTTTTCTTTCTCTTTGAACATACATATTCATCTCTCATATTTCAGGAGATAGAGAATGTTTAAGAGCTAAAATTAGAGATTAAATATGATATACTTTCAAATAGTAGAATAGTAGTTGTTCAATTTCAAGCGGAATCTCATCCAAGCATCATTCACAATTGACACATCAGAGAAGTTGGATGTTGTCGCCGCTATTGATCCACACATATAGCATGAAATACATACCCACAATCTGGTAAAAGCCTCAATGGATTATCCTCATATTTCTCATCATCAGTCGTCAAGGTATATTGAGTAGCAATTGGTTGAGGCCATATGTTGATCCTGACACATGGCTTTGGCGAATTTAGGCCAGGTCCAGAGTGTGAAAAATTAACACATGGTCTGCACTTTGACTGCACTTTTTTACTGCCTTTTGACTGGGCTTTTAATACGCTTTTACTGTGTTTTTCGACTGCGCTTTGACTATGCTTTGATTTTTTTTGCTGTACTTCACGTGTTTTACCTGCGTTTTTAATGTGCTTGATTTAAAATTATACGTACACATTTAATTTATAAAGTATCAACGTGTATATAATATTATTTTTTTACTAAAACTCTATTTTAAGAAGAAAAAAAATCGTCCCAAACAAAACCAAAAATTAAACAATAAAGGTTATTGGCATAGTTTATCTATCATAAACATTAGCATTGGCAATAAACTTTCTTTTTTAATACTTCACAAAATAGGAAGTAATTAGAATAATTCATTGTCATATAATATTTATAGTAAAAAATTTATCATATTTATTCATGTAATATATCTTCATTATTGAGTATATTCTATTTTATTGCAATTCCATTATTATTTTTTTTTCATTTGCCTTTATATAGGCATATTTGTATTAGTACAAAATCATTCGAACAAAAATATAACTTTATAGAATTTCTAGTACTGCAAGAAATAAGGATAATTTTGGTGGTAGAAATTGATCTAGTAGAACTACAGAATTTTTAATATCGACGATCGACACAATATTGGATAAGTTGGATGTTGCCAAAATCAGGTATCGCACACATATGGCATGTCAGAGTGAACGGTTTTGTGCTCCATTAATTATATTTACATCAATCCTCTGAACATGAAAACTAAATGCCAAAATGTCATTATGCATTGCTTTCTTCTAATGGTTACTGTTACTCTATTGGGAAGGAGGGCATCTACACAGCCACCTTAACTCTGATTTTTTTTTTATTGTTTTCTACATCATCATTTTTTAAATAATATATTATGATGTAAATATTACATAAATTTTAGTAAAACATAAAGATATAAATGAAATATAAAAAATAAATTTAAATATTTATTCATTCCTTCATTTATGTTTGTCAATATATTTATTTGTTATTTAAAAAATAACTTGTTAAGATTTGATAGTTAAAATGCTCATTTTATGACAATCCTCCTATGCCCACTCAATCCTGCAACAAGCAGGTCCTGACAGAATTAACCCACTAGCTAATCCCTCCACCTCAAAGCAACCTCCTGATGCTCACGGTGACTTCCTGCTCTTCAATCCCACTACTTATCATCATCTCACTGGATCTCTTCAATACCTAACGATCACTCATCCCAATATCTCCTTTGCTATCAACACACTATGTCAACATATGCACGCTCCCTCTCTTTCTCATTATCAACTCTCGAAATGTCTTCTTTGCTATAACAAAGGCACATTAAACTTTGGCCTTCCCATTTCACACTCTAGTCTACATCTATTAGCCTTCTCTGCTGACAAGGCCACCAACCTTGACACCTGTAGTTCCACATTAGGATATTGTTGCTTTCATGGCGACACCGCCATCTCTTGAATCGTAAAAAAGCAACAAATCATTGCTCGTTCCTCCATAGAGGCAAAATATCACTCATTAGCGACAGCTACAACAGGTATTATCTAGTTCTGTCGACTTCTCAAAGATTTCAATCTTCCTCAAGATCAACCAACCAATATACACTGTGATAACACCTTTGCAAATGCCTTAGCAAATAATCCAGTATTTCATGCTAGGACCAAGCATATCGATGTGAACTTTCACTTCATTCGTGTCACATTCAGTCCAAAAAAGTTTGAGTACTACCCTCAGCATTAGTGATCAAATCACGAAAATATTTGCCAAGCCACTATTAACATGGCAATTCCATCTGCTTCGAAACAAACTAATAGTTCAACCCTCACCATTAGTTGCGGGGATGTAAATGCAGCTACTCCACTACCACTGAGCAGCATCAAGAAGAACGATTACAGCATCAAAACCATAAACACATAACAAACCGGTGCAATCATAGCCTTACATCTGTAAAGCCAACTGCACATATTCTAGTATAAATATACTCACCTACGGTACATTTGGCATCGCTGTAAAAACAGTGAAAGCTGCAGTAATGACTTTCTAAGCTTTGCTCATCTCTCTGTTTACCTTCTCTGTTCTGTTCTACTCTTCTTTTGCTTTTTAACTTTTACAAATGAACATACAAACAAGTTTTAGCTCAAAAAAAAAGTGAAATTCTCTTTATGATTAGGATAAAGAGTCACGGAGAGAGACGGCTTTTAATCACATTGTTTAGGGAATTGTTAGCTGTTAATCACAATTACAATGAGATATTAGTCTTAAATGGGAATATAGATTCGGACCAAATTACCCTTCTTAAGGTTTTAATTTGAGATGCAAACAGGGAAAAATGGTTTGCAGTTCTTTCCGAGGAGAGGGGAAGATGTCAAAATTTGTGGAAGAAGAAAATAAAAGCTTAGGAGCTGTTTGGCAACCAGAAGGATTTACCTACTTGCGTTTAGGAGCTGTGGAACTTGATTTGGTACAGAACATTGCGTTTGGGACCGCGGAGAAGCAGCTGATTGTCCTGAAGACTCTTTATAAAAAATTCATTAGAGGTGAAAGAAATCGATACATTATTGTCTGAGGTTAATCGAGAAACAGATAAAAGATTATGTGATAACGATGGAACATGAAGAATCTTGCGAAGATAAAGCTTACGGTTAGACTCGGGTAGAGGCAATAGGCCTTGGCCCGAGTTCTGAATGTGAAGAGTGCTACCGTTTGCGATGGAGACTGAGTCGTAGCCATTATATGGTGTTGACTGTTGAAGGTTCGTCGCATCTGCGGTGAGATGTGAAGATGCGCCGGAGTCCAAGATCCAGTCATTTGTTGCGGCGTATTGTTGTTGGGCAGTGAGAGCTCTTGGATTTGTTGGCGGCACATAGCTGAGGTTGCACCTGTGCCAGCAGTTCAGGGCTGAGTGACCGAATTTCCCGCATATTTGACATAATGGACGTTGGTGTTGATTTCTTTCGGAAGTTTGTGCCTCGATCAGAGGCTGTTGACGTTCATTAGATTGTTGCCTCTGACTGAATCCTTGACCGCGAGGCGTTTCCTGCGGTAGCTTGTGGGTCGATTTGTGTATAGAGCCATAGATTCTGACTACTGGCTTTCTTTGAGATGTTGATGGTGAAGATTTATCTCATCACTGCTGAGTAGGGAGTAAAGATCGTCGAGATTGATGGGTTTAAGAGATGTTCTGATCGCCGTCTTAAAGGGATTATAAGCTGAAAGCAGCCCATTAAGGATATAAAGAACTATGTCTTCGGTGTCAACTGTACAACCAGCCGCCGCAATGTTGTCGACGATTGTCTTGATTTGATCAATATATTATTGCATGGTTCGATCCCTCATCTGGATTTGATGTAGCTCATTCTTGAGCTGTATAACGCGAGATCGATTTGTGGGTTGAAGACGACGTTCGAGAGTGTGCCAAATGTCTTGGGCGATGTTTAAGGTGATCACGTATGGAAGAATTGACAGGGAGATGGTGGAAAGCAAAGCGGACACGACTTTGCGATCTATAAGTTTCCATCGATTGTGTTCTGGACCGGAAGATTCCAGTGGGCAGGTATCAAGACCGGTGAGATGCTCACCATACCCATTCGCAGAGAAATGTTGATGGAGTTATAGCCTCCAGATTGCGTAATTCTCCGAGGTGAGCAGAGTCGGTACCAGGTTCTTGATATTGGAAATCAGAAATTTGAGATGAGAAGGGATGAGTAGCTCGGATTCTTGATTGGATACATTAGACGTTGTTCTGCCGTCGGCGCCGGTCCGGCGAGATCCGGCCGAATCCTCTTCGGCCATGACAAATCAAAAATGCTCTGTGGAGCTTTGCAGCTCTGATACCATGAGAAGAGGCTTGGACGGAGCCAGAACAAGAATGGGAAAGCAGAAGGAGATGAAGGAAACTAAAGTAATGTATATTATGATGATCTATCTATTACAGGGTACATGTATATATAGAGGCTGATGAAGAAATGGCTGCAAGAAAGTACTGCAAGAAAGTACATATGATGGTGACGTGGTCGTTTCTTGAACGGTCGACGTGGACGTGTCCTTAATAGGAATTAGTAAAGAATGTTATACATTCCATAAAATGTCTTACAAGACTTAAATTTCCCTAATTTAAAGGTGAAATAACTACTAAATAATCTGATTGGTTGGAAAATCTATGTAGTATAGCAAGATAAGATTTAATCCAATATTTAATGTTCTGATCTAACATTTAGCTGAAAAAATCATGCCCTAATTCAACCTATACACTGCCATATGATTCAAATAAATAAATTTTCTTTATGAAAACAGCGGGAAAACATACAATTTTACAACCAAAATACTAGATGTTAGAGATGCATCACCGTCCAATGTCCAAATAGTCATTTTATAAAAAAGAGTGTATTTCAAATTTAAATTAGTAAAAGGATTTGATTTAAAAAAAATTAAAAAGGAGCAAACACAGAACTCAATTATCCGGTTTCAATATAAACCAGAACTTGATTATCCGGTTTCTATTTCGAAGGGAAAACGGATCTTGCTTCTACGGTTTCTATATTTTTAATTTTTTTTATTTCCTAAAATTCTATTTTTTTTAATTTAAAAAATAAATATGAATAAATTAATTCCATTTCTTAAGAAACAAATTAACAAACTCCGATTTCTAGAAATCGGAATTTGTAGAGATTAGTTCAATTAAGCAAGAGTGACAAATAGAAGGGGTATTAATAGGTTCATGAAATACAGTAAGAGAGAGAGAGAGAGAGAGAGAGAGAGAGAGAGAGAGAGAGAGATTAGTTCAATCAAGCAAGAGTGACAAATAAAAGGGGTATTAATAGGTCATCATATACAAGAAGAGAGAGAGAGAGGGTGCTTAGTTGTGCCACGTCAGGCTATGATGTGGAGGGGAACTAGAAACCAAATGCCAAATCATCAGCAAGTGGTGAGAGTTGGCAGAGTGTGATCTGTCATCCAGGTCACCCTCGATCCTCACCCCATGAGAGAAAACGTGATCCCTGTTCCATTGCACCCTCTCTCTCTCTCTCTCCTTGTATTTCATTGCCCTATTAATACCCCTTCTATTTGACGTCACTCTTGCTTGATTGAACTACTCTCTCTCTCTCTCTTCTTGTATTTCATGACCCTATTAATACCCCTTCTAATTGTCACTCTTGTTTGATTGAACTAATCTCTCTCTCTCTCTCTCTCTCTCTCTCTCTCTCTCTCTCTCTCTTTCTGTATCCTTCTGCTTACTATTTTTATTCTTGCTTTTCTA